>NW_016950094.1:0-5820 GCF_001483705.2 Eufriesea mexicana
CAGAATATCAGATCATGCCATTAAAGTCAAAGTTATGCAGACATAACCCAAACCAACGTAACCCAACCAAACGAAACATAACTCAAACTTATGTACCGAGGCCACTATCCCGGGAAACCCTAGGGCCAAGCAGAATATGTTAGAGCACAGTAGAGCGCAGAGAGCAACGAAATAACAGCATATAGCGCAAAAGTCAAATGTATTCCACCCTAACCTAGCCAATCCTAGCATAACCAAGCGTGGACTATCTAAACCTATCGAGCCGAGATCACGACATCCGGCCTCCCCAGTGCTAAGCAGAACATACTAGAGCACAGTGGTGCGCAGAAATCCAGCGAATAGCTGTGTATGTCACAAAAGTCAAAGCCGTCATAAATGAACCTAACCTAACCTAGCCTAGCCAAACGTAACATAATTCAACCTATCGGTTCACAACCACTCTTGCTGAACACCGCAGGACCGAGCAGAGTATAGTAGAGCAACGTTGAGTGCAGATATCCACCGAATAGCAGCGTATTGAGGAAAAGTCTAATTTATCCTATACTAACCTTACCAAACGTAACATAACCAAGCGCAACATAATCCAACCTAACGTGCCTAGACAACTATTGCTGGACTCCCCGGTGCAAAGCAGAGCATATCAAAGCAGAGTGCAACACAGATATCCAACGAATGGCAGTGTACACCACGAAAGTCGAAGACATGTGTACATAACCCAAACAAACGTAACCTAACCAATCGCAACATAACTCAACCTTGCGTGCCGAGGCCACTATTACTGGAACTGCCGACGCCAAGCAGAGTACAATAGAGCAGAGGAGAGCGCAGAAAGCCACCAAATAGCAGCGAACAGCACAAATGTCGAAGGTGGCCTAAACCTACCTGACCAAGCCTGACCTAACCATACGTAGACTAACTAAACCTAACGAGACGAGACCACTATAGCTGGCTTGACCAGAGACAAACAGTGCGAACTAGATCACGGTAGAGCTCAGAAATCCACCAAACAGCAGTGTATAGCACAAACGTCGAAACCATCGTCTCCTAACCTAACCAAACCTAAATTATCTAAACGTAACATAACTCAAACTAACGTGAACCTGACCACTATTGCTGCCATTCTCTGACACAAGCAGTGGATTGCAGAGCAGCGCAGATCGCAGATACCGGCCGAGAGGCACTGCGCTGTGCATAAGTCAAAGCTACCCTGACAAAACCTAACCAAACCTAACGATGCCAAACGTAACCTAACTCAAACTTATGTACCGGAACCACAGCTCCTTGCCTCCTCAGAGCAAAGCGGCACATATTACAGGAGATCAAATCGCAGAAATGCACCGAATAGAAGTAAATAGCAAAAAAGTCAAAGCCTACCAAACCTAACATAACCAAGCATAAGAGAACCAAACGTAACCTATCTCAAGGTGGCGTGCCTAAACATCTATTGCTGACCCCCCGCCCCCCCCCCAGAGCAAGGTGGAACATATTAGAGCACTGTAGACCGAAGGAATCCACTGAAAATCAGTGTATAGCACAAATGTCAAAGCCATCATAGCCAAACGTAACCCAACCTGTCATAACAAAACGTAACCTAACTCAATCCATCGTGTCAGGACCTCTATTCCTGGCCACCCCAGAGTCGAGCAGAGCACAGTAGAGAACAGTAGAGCGCAGAAATCAAGAGGGTAACAGTCTATGCCAAGAAAGTCAAAGCTACACAGGCCTTACCCAAACAAACGTAACCAAACTCAGCCAAACGTGACGAGACCACAATTACCGTCCTCCCCATAGTCGAGCAGAGTATAGTAGAGCACAGTCGTGCGCAGAAAGCCAAGCAGAATATGCTAGAGCGCAGTAGAGGGCAGAAATCCACCGTATAGCAGTGCATACCACAAAAGTCTGAGACCTCCAGGCCTCGCCTAACCAAACGTAAAGTAACTAATACTAACATGCCGGGACCTTTATTGCTGCCCTCCTCAGGGCAAAGCAGAACGTATTAGAGCAGATTAGATCGCAGAGGTCCACCGAACAGCAGCGTATAGCGCAAAAGTCAAAGCCATCATAACTTAACGTAACCCAACCTGGCCTAACCAAACGTTACTTAATTCAGCCTTTCGCGTCACTGCCACTATCTCTGGCCGGCACAGACTCAAGCGGAGCATAGTAGAGCAGAGCGGAGTGGAGAAATCCAGCGAATTACAGTCTATGCCAAGAAGGTCAAAGCTATCCAGACTTAACCCAGACAAGCTTAGCCTAACCAAACGTAGCGTTACCAAACCTAACGTACCCAAACGTGGCCTAACATAGCATAATGTGCTGACACCATTATTGCTGTATTTCCCAGAGCCAAGCTGAACATACTAGAGCAGAGTAAAGTGCAGAAGTCCGCCGAACATCAGTGTCGAGCACAAAAGTCAATGCTATCCTCTCCTATCCTGACCAAACGTATCATAGGCATACACAACGGAACCAAAACAAGGGTGCCACGGCCAGTGCTGCTGCCACAATGAGAACCGAGCGGAGTTTAGCGGAGTATCGTAGAATGCTGAAATCGACAGAGTAGCAGTGTACTGCACAAAAGCCATTGCTATGCTAAGAAAGCCACCAGACTTGACCTAACAGAACATAGCATAACTAAATCTAGCGCGACGGGACCACTACTCCTGCCCTCCATAGAGCCAAGCAGAATTTACTAGCCCACGGTAGAGCGCAGTAATCCACCTGATTGCGGCGTGTAGCACAAAAGTCAAGGATACCCTGACCTTACCATTCCTACCCTAACATAACCGAACCTTACCTTATTAAACGTAACGTGCCGAAAAAACAATTGCTGGCTTCGACAGAGCCAAGCAGAGCATATTAGAGCAAAGTAGGGCTCCGAAATGCACCGAATACACTATTCGTGTATAGCATATAAGTCAGGGGTATCCTATCCAAACCTGAACAAATGTGACTTAACCGAACGTTATCTATCACAACCTGACGTGCCGAAACCACAATTGCTGGCACTCCCAGAGCCCAGTAGAACATATCAGAGGAGTGTGGAGCGCAGTAGTCCATAGAATGGCGATGTTCGGCAGAATGGCAAAGCTACCCTATCCTACCACGGACGAACAGTGCCTAGCCAGACGTAACGTAACTCTGCCTAACGTCCCGGGACCACAATTGTTGGCCTCTCCTGTACCAACAGGATGAGAGTAGGGCACACTAGAGGGAAGGAAACGTCAACATAACTCAGTATAGCTCGATAGTAAAAGCTACACTAACCAAACTATGCCTAACCCAAACTAACCAAACGTAAGTCACTCAACCTAACACGTCACGACCTCTATTGCTGGCCTCCACAGAGCGAAGCAGAACGTAGTATGGGAGAGTAGGGCGCGGAAACCAATGGAATCGCAGTGAATAGCAGAAAAGTCAAATATATCCAGACCTAAGTCAAGCGAACGTAACCTAACCAAACTTAGCCTACCTCAACGTAGCTTGCCGCGGCCACTATTGGTGGCATTCCCAGGGCAAAGAATAATATATTAGAGCACAGTACAGCGCAGAAATACTCGGAATGTCAGTGTATAGAACGAAAATGTAACTTAACCTAAAATCTAACTGAACGAGCTTAACCTAACCTAATCCAACGAAATGTAGCCTAACTCAACCGAAAATGAGGAGAACGCTACTGCTGGTATGGACAGAGGGAAGCAGAATGTACTAGAGCACCGTCGAGCGCAGAAATCTGTCGCAATGTAGTCAATAGCAAGAAGCCGCAGATGTCCTAACATAACCTGCCCTAATTTAACCTTGCAGAAAACAGCATAACTCAACAAGACGTGCCGCGAACACTGATCCTGTCCTCCCCAAAACCAAGCAGAATGTGGCACGGCGCAGTAAATCACAGAAATCAACCGAATAACAGTATATCGCTCGAGGGTCCATCCAATCCTAACCAAATATAGCCTAACCTGATCTAACCAATCGTAACGTAACACAACCTCACGCGCCATGACCACTGCTTCTCGCCTCGCCAGAGTAGGGTAGAGTATAGTGGAGCAATGTAGAGCACAGAAGTCCACGTTTAGCAGTGTATAGCACAAAAGCCTAAACAATCCTCTCCTAACCACGCCAAACGTGACACGACCGAACGCAACATGTCTCAACCTGACGTGGCGGGACCACCATTTCTGGCCACTCCAGAACAAAACAGAACATACTAGATCATACTGGAGTACAGAAGTCCACCGAATAGCAGTGTACTAGACAAAAGTCAATGCTACCCACTCCTAATATGTCTAACCTCAACATTAACAAACGTAACAGAGCTCAACTTAACGTACCCCGACCACTATTGCTGGCCTCCTAGAGGCGAGAAGAACTTACTAGAGGACAGCAGAGCGCAAAAATCCATAGAAACGCAGTGTATATGTGAAAAGTCAAAGCTATCGGAAACTAGCGCAAACCAACATATCCTAGCCAAACGAAGACTAACACAACATAACTTGACGCGACCACTATTGCCAGACGCGCGGGGATAAGCGGAACGTATTAGAGAACAGTAGAGCGCAGAAATCAACAGTACAGCGGTGTATAGTGTGAAAGTCATAGCTACCCTATCCCAACCAGGCGAAACCTGACATAACTTAGCATAACGTTCCGAGTCCGCTATTGCCTGCCTACCCAGAATTAAGAAGAAAGCACTATAGCTCGGTAGAGCACATAATACCACCAAATTGCAGTGTCTAGCACACGAATTAGTATTATCGTAACCAAACCCGCACTAATCCATCCTAATCGAACGCAGACTGACTGAACCTGACGTGCCGCCACCACCATTGCTGGCCATGCCAGGTTCGAGCAGTGTATAGTAGAGCACATTAGAGCGCGAAAATCCACTAAATAACAGTGTACACCACGAAAGCCGAATCTATCCAAGCATAACCAAAGCAAACGTAACCTAACCAAACGAAGCCTAAACCAAGCCAACGTGTCGGGACCAATAGTACTGGCATCCCCAGAGGCGAGCGGAGTACACTAGAGAAATGTTGATCGTTGAAGCCCACCTAATAGCAGTGCATTGCTCAAAAGTCATATCTATCCCGTCCTAACCTATCCAATCGTAACATTACCAAACGGAACCATACTATATCTAACGTGCCGCCACCCGTGTTGCTGGCCTCCACAGGGCGAATCAGAACAAACTAGCGGCGGGTAGAGCGCAGAAATCCACTGAGTCGAGGTCTACAGCAGAAAAGTCAAAGATACCCAAGCCTATCCCTAGCTAACACATCTTAGCCTGACATAGAAATCCCAACACATCGTGCCGCGACCACAATTGCTTCCCTCCACAGGGCCATGCAGATTGGAGAAGCGCGCAGTAGAGGGCAGGAATCAATCGAGTAACAGTGTATGGCACGAAAGTAGAAGCGATAGTAACCAAACATTGCCTAACCTAGCCTAACCGAACGTAACATAACTCAAACTAACGTTCCGCGAACATTATTGCTCGCCACCCGAGAGCCAAGCAGAGTATATTATAACATAGTAGAGGGCAGAAATTCACCGAATAGAAGCGTGTAGCACAGAAGTCAAAGCAACCCTATCCTAACCTGACCAAACGTAACGTAACCAAGCGTAACACAACGCACTTTAACGTGCCGAGGCGCTATAGCTGCCCTCCCTGTGGCCATGCAGAACATATTAGAGGAGAGTGGAGTACAGACATCCATAGAATCGCAGTGCATAGCACAAGAGTCAATGCCACCCTATCCTAACCTAGCCAAACGTAACATAGCCAAACGCGGCATATTTCAGCCTCACGTACCGAGA
>NW_016950095.1:0-694 GCF_001483705.2 Eufriesea mexicana
AGTAAGGAGAAACAATTCCGTTGACGTGCTATAGCCGTTGCAATGCCATAGAATCTGGCTGGATAAATAAATTTTGTTGACATTTTCAACTAATATCGTGGTGTTCTAACTTTCTTGCATAAATAAGGAGGAAAGGTTCTATGTGCGTGCAATACCAGTTGCAGTGCAATAGAATCTGGCTGAAAGATTCAATTTTATTGACATTTTCAACCAATATCGTGGTGTGCTAACTTTCTTGCATAAATAAGGAGGAAAGATTCTATAGGCGTGCTATACCCATTGCAATGACATATAATCTGAATGGAAAATCCAATTTTATTGACATTTTCGGTTAATATCGCGGTGAGCTAACCTCCTTGCATAAATAAGGAGGAAAGATGCTTTTGGCGTGCTATGGCCATTGTAGCGCAATGGAATCTGGCTGGAAAGTCCAATTTTATTGACATTCTCTTCTAATATCGGGGAGAGCTAAGTTTTTTGCGTAAATAAGGAGCAAAGGTTCTATTGGAGTGCTATAGCCATTGCAATGCTACAGAATGATGCTGGAAAATTAAATTTCATGGACATTTTCTACCAAAATCGTGGTGAGCTAACTTTCTTGCATAAATAAGGGGGAAATATTCCGTTGGCGTGCTATAGCCGTTGCAGTGTTATAGTATCTGGCTGGAAAACATAATTATATAGACAGTTTCGA
>NW_016950095.1:777-1350 GCF_001483705.2 Eufriesea mexicana
CCCATTGCAATGACATATAATCTGGATGGAAAATCCAATTTTATTGACATTTTCGGCTAATATAGCGGTGAGCTAACCTCCTTGCATAAATAAGGAGGAAAGATGCTTTTGGCGTGCTATGGCCATTGTAGCGCGATTGAATCTGGCTGGAAAATCCAATTTTATTGATATTTTCGATTGATATCGTGGTGAGGTAACTTTCTTGCATATATAAGGAGGAAAGATTCTATTGGCGTGCTATACCCATTGCAATGACATATAATCTGAATGGAAAATCCAATTTTATTGACATTTTCGGCTAATATCGCGGTGAGCTAACCTCCTTGCATAAATAAGGAGGAAAGGTTCTATTGGCGTGCTATACCCATTGCAATGACATATAATCTGAATGGAAAATCCAATTTTATAGACATTTTCAGCTAATATCGCGGTGAGCTAACCTCCTTGCATAAATTAGGGGGAAAGATGCTATTGGCGTGCTATGGCCATTGCAGCGCAACAGAATCTGCCTGGAAAATCCACTTCTATTGACAATTTCCAATGATATCGTGGTGAGGTAACTTTCATGCATAT
>NW_016950096.1:0-216 GCF_001483705.2 Eufriesea mexicana
TTCTATACCTTTGCTATGGCTGTAGCACGCCAATAGAATAATTCGTCCATATTTATACAAGAAAGTTAGGTGACGTCGATGTTATTCGAAAATATCAATAAAATTGAATTTTCCAGCCAGATTCTGAAGCATCGCAATGTCTATAGCCAGTAAAATCTTTCCTCCTTATATATGCATAAAAGTTAGGTCACCACGATATTCGTGGAAAATGTCAAT
>NW_016950097.1:0-582 GCF_001483705.2 Eufriesea mexicana
GAACAACTGTACATAACGAGCCGAGACCGCTATTGCTGACTTCCCAGAGCCAAGCAGCATGCAGAAGATTGCAGAAAGCCGCCGAGAAACAGTGTACACCACGCAAGTCGATGCAATCCAGACATAACCCAGACAAACGTAAACTAACCAAACGTAGCATAACTCAGACTAACGGGCCGATATCACTATTACTGGCCTTCCGATCGACGAGCAGATTACTGCAGAGCAATATAGGGTGCAAGAACCCCCGAACAGCAGTGTACAGCATAAAAGTCGAAGCCATTTTGTCCTAACCAGGCCAAACGTACCATAACCTAACGTAACGTAGCTCAAACTAACGTGAGGAGACCGCTACTGCTGACATCCACAGAAACAAGCAGATCATACTAGAGCACAGTTGACCGCAGAAATCCACCGAATTGCAGTGCATTGTACAAAAGTAGAAGCTAACCAGAAAGCCTATCGCTACCTAATCGAAGGTAACATAACACAACCTGACGTGCCGCGACCGCGGTCTATCAGGACACGTTAGAGGAGCGTAGAGCACATAAATCCAAAGAATGGCAACGTTTAGCAGAAAAA
>NW_016950098.1:0-492 GCF_001483705.2 Eufriesea mexicana
GTATGTTACAATTGGATAGGCTCCGAGACGGTAGCTCTGACTTTTGAGCTTTACACTGCTCTTTGGTGGTGTTCTTCGCTCCACATAGCGCTACCATACTCTGCTCGTCACTGGGTGGCTAGTTACAGGGGTCTCATCACGTTATGTTGTGTGACGCTACGTATGGTTAGGCTATGTTCGTTTGCGCTAGGTTAGGTTAGCTCAGACTTTCGTGGTATACACTGTTATTCTCTGGACTTCTGCGCTCTGCTGTGCTCTACTTTATTCTGCATGGCCCTGGTGTGTCCAGTAATAGTGGAAATAGTGGTCGCGGCGAGTTATGTTGAGGTAGGCTCCGTTTGGTTAGGTTTTGTTGGTTTGGGTTAGGTTTGGTTTGCTTAGACTTTTCTGATATACACCTCGATGCTATGTATTTCTGCGCCCTACTAGTAACATATATGTTCTGCTAGTCTCTGGGGAGGCCAGCAGTCGTGGTCGCGGAACGTTATATTG
>NW_016950099.1:0-230 GCF_001483705.2 Eufriesea mexicana
AAAGTAGAGCGCACTAATCAACCGCACTACAGTTTACAGCACAAAAGTCAAATATGTCCTAACCTAACATAACCAAACATAGAAAAACCAAACCTAACCTAACTAAACCTCAGGTGCCCAGACCACTATTGCTGGCCTCCCCGTCGCCAAGCTGCACATAAAAGAGGGAGTAGAAGGCGGAGGACCATCAAATGGCTGTGTATAGCACAAAGGTCAAAGGGATCATATCC
>NW_016950100.1:0-578 GCF_001483705.2 Eufriesea mexicana
TACTGGCGACCTCCGCGCAGAGCAGAACAAACTGGAGCGCAGTAGGGCGCAGGAATCCACCTCAATGCAGTGCATAGCACAAGAGTCGAAGATATCTTGGCATAACCTGCCCTAGCATAACCTATCCGAACGTAGCATAACTCAAATTAACGTGCCGAGACCGTAACTGCTATCCTTTGCCAAGGAGAACATGCACAGTTGAGTGCAGAAATGCACCGAAGAGCAGTGTTCAGAAAAAATTCAGAGCTATACTATCCTAGCATGAAAAATCATAACACGACCAAACTTAACCTTGCTCAACCTAACGTGCCGCGACAGAAACTGCTGGCATCCCCAGCGCCCAGCAGAACATATTGCAGGAGAGCAGAGCGCAGAAATCCAGACAATATCAACGTATAAAGGAAAAGTCAAAGCTAGCCAAACCTAACCCAAACCAACGTAATCTAACAAAACGTAACATATCTCAATATAACGTGCCGCGGTCACCATTGCCGGCCGCACCAGCGCCAAGCTCAACGTATTATAGCACAGCGGAACGCAGAATGGCACCAAGTAGCAGTGTATAGCACAAAAGCCGA
>NW_016950101.1:0-732 GCF_001483705.2 Eufriesea mexicana
TATTAGTCGAGAATGTCAATAAAACTGAATATTCCAAGAAGCTTCATATCATTGCAATGGCTATAGCACTCAAAAAGCGTCTTTCCTCCTTACTTACACAAGGAAGTTAGCTCACCACGGTATTATTTGGAAATGTCAATAAAATTGAACTTTCCAGTCCATTCTAAAGCATTGCAATGGCTTCAGCACGACAATAGTATCTTTCCACCTTGTTTATGCAGGAAAGATAACTCACCACGATATTAGTCGAGAATGTCAATGAAATTGAATTTTCCAGGAAGATTCTATAGCTTTGCAATGCATATAGCACGCCAATAGAACCTTTCCTCCTTTTCTATGCAAGAAAGTTGGCTCACAGTGATATTAGCCGAAAATGTCAATAACATTGGATTTTCCAGCCAGATTCTACAGCATTGCAATGGATATAGCACGCCAATTGAATCCTTCCTCCTTATTTACGTAAGAAAGTTAGCTCACCACGATACGAGTCGAAAATGTCAATAAAATTGGATTTTCCAAAGTCGAAAATGTCAATAACATTGGACTTTCCAGGACGATTCTATAGCTTTGCAATGCCTATAGCACGCCAATAGAATATTTCCTCCTTATTTATTCAAGAAAGATAAATCACCGCGATATTATTTAATAATGTCCATAAAATTTGATGTACCAGCCAGATTCTACAGCATTGCAATGGATATAGCACGCCAAAAGTATCTTCCCTCCTTACCT
>NW_016950102.1:0-494 GCF_001483705.2 Eufriesea mexicana
CACGATATTAGTTGAAAATGTCAATGAAATTGAATTTTCCAGCCAGGTTCAATAGCACAGCAACGGTTATAGCACCCCAATAGGATATTTCTTCCTTAATTATGAAAGAAAGTTGGCTCACCACGATATTAGTCGAAAATGTCAATAAAATTTAATTTTCCGGACAGATTCTATAGCATTGCAATGGCTATAGCACGCCAATAGAATATTTCTTCCTTAATTATGCAAGAAAGTTAGCTCACCACGATATTAGTTGAAAATGTCAATGAAATTGAATTTTCCAGCCAGGTTCAATAGCACAGCAACGGTTATAGCACCCCAATAGGATATTTCTTCCTTATTTATGCAAGAAAATTCGTTCACCACGATATTAGTCGAAAATGTCAATAAACATGAATTTTCGAGCAAGATTCTTTAGGACTGCAGTGACCATAGTACGCCAGTAGAACCTTTCCTCCTTCTATATGCAAGAAAGTATGGTCACCACGATAGTA
>NW_016950103.1:0-243 GCF_001483705.2 Eufriesea mexicana
TATTCGAAAATGATAATAAAATTGAATTTTCCATCCAGATACTTTGGAATTGCAATGGCTATATCTGGCCACTAGTATCTTTCCTCCTTATTTATGCAAGGATGTCAGCTCGCGACGATATTGTTCGAAAATGTCAATAAAATTACATTTTCCAGCCAGATTATGCAGCATTGCATTGGGTATAGAACGCCAATAGTATATTTCCTCCTTATTTATACAAGAAAGTTAGCTCACCACGATATT
>NW_016950104.1:0-247 GCF_001483705.2 Eufriesea mexicana
GGATAGCTCCGACTTTTGTGCTACTCTCTGCTATTCTATGGGCTTCAGCGCTCTACTGTGCCCTATCACAATCTGCTTGTCTCTGAGACGCTAGGAACGGTGGTCGCTGTACGTTAGTTTGAGTTGTGCTACGCTTGGTTATGTAATGCTTGGTCATGTTGGGAAATGATAGCTACGTCCTTTGTCCTATACACAACTATTCGGTGGACTCCCTCGTTCTGCTGTGCTCTAATATGTTCTGCTCGTC
>NW_016950104.1:1788-3529 GCF_001483705.2 Eufriesea mexicana
GTGGATTTCTGCGCTCCACTGTGCTCTAATCTGTTATGCTTGGCTCCGGGGTGGCCAGCAACTGTTGTCCCGTCACGTTAGGATTTATATGTTACGTTCGGCTTGGTTAGGTTAGGTCAGGCTTGAATAGAATATCTTTGCCTTCTGTGCTGTACATTGCTGTCCGGCCGATATCTGCGATCTGCGATGCTCTGCTATGCTTTGCCTGTCTCTGGGAAGGCCAGCAATAGTTGCCGTGCCACGTCATGTTGGGTTGGGTCACGTACTGTTAGGATAGGTTTGGATATGCTTGGTTACGGTAGCTGTGACTTCCGTGCTATAAACTGTTACTCGGTGGATTCCTGCCATATACAGTGCTCTACTCTTACCTGCATGGCCGTGTGGTGTCCAGCAGTAGTGGTCGCGGCACGTTACGTTGAGTTCGTCTATGTCAGGTTAGGATATGTTAGCTTGGGTTATGTTAGGATGCCTTTGACTCTTGTTCTACACACTGCCATTCTATGGACTTCTGTGCTCTAGTGTGCGCTGTCGCCCCCTGCCGTTGTCCGGGTGTCAGGATAAGCGGTCGCGGCACGTTAGGTTGCGTTACGCTACGTTATGTTAGGTAAGCTTTGGTTAGTTTAGGATAGAATAGCTTTGACCTTTATGCGATACATTGATATTCGGCGGATCTTTTCTCTCCTCATTGCTCTACTATACTCCGCTCGACTCTCGGGATGCCAGCAATAGTGGTCGCGACTCGTTAGGTTCAGTTGTGTTACGTTTGGTCATATTACGTTTGGATAGGGTAAGATAGGATAGCCTTGACTTTTGTGCAGTAAACCGCTAACCGGTGCATCTGTGAGCTCTACATTGCACTTCTATACACCGCACATCTACGGGGAGGCCAGGAATAGTGGTCTCGGCACGTTAGACTGAGATATGCCATGGTCGGCTGTGTTACGTATTGTTATGTTAGGATATGGTAACTCCGAATATTGTGCTATGCTCTTCGATTCCATGGATTTCTGCGCTCTGCTCTCCAATAATATGTTCTACTTGGCTTTAGGGAGGCCAGCAGTAGAGATCTCGGCTCTTGAGTTTTTGATATTCTACGTTTGCTTTGGGTACGATATGTCAGGTTGGGATACGGCGTTTTTGACCCTTATGCAGTGCACTGCTATTTGGTGGCCTTCTGCTCTCTACGGTGCTGCAGTATATTCTGCTCGACTTCCGGGAGGCCAGCAAAAGTGGTCGCGGCAAGTTACGTCTAGTTACGCTTCGTTCGGCGAGGTTAGGTAAGGACAGGTTAGGTATGGATATCTTAGACCTTTGTGCTATGCACAGCGATTCTATGGATTGCTGCGCTCTACTCGCCTCTAATATGATCTGTCTTGCTCTGAGGACGGCAGCAATGGGAGTCTCTGCACGCTAGCTTGAGTTGGGTTCCGTTCCTTTAGGTTACGTTAGCATGGGTTAGGTTTGGATAGCTTTGACCCATCTGCCACACAATGCCATTATTTTGCCCTCTACGATCCGCTCTCCTCTAATATCTTTTGCTTGGCGATGTGGAGGCCAGCAATTGTGTTTGTGCGACGCTAATTTGGGTTATGTAACGTTTCATTGGGTTAGGTATGTTTAAGTTTGGTTAGGATTGCTTTGACTTTTGTGCTGTGCACTGCTCTAAGTTGGATTTATTCCCCCTATTGTGCTCTACTATATCCTGCTTGGCTCTGGGGAGGCCAGCAAGTGAGGTCGCGGC
>NW_016950105.1:0-222 GCF_001483705.2 Eufriesea mexicana
ACCGGCCTTACTTGACCTGACCTGTCCTGCCTGACCTAACCTGACCTGACTGACTTGACCTGACCAGGCCTGACGTGACCTGACCTGATCTGACCTGACCTGACCTGGCATGACCTGATCTAACCTGACCTGACCTTGTCTGATCTGGCCTGACCTGAACTGACCTGAACTGACCTGAACTGACATCATCTGACCTGACCAGACCTGACATGACCTGGGCTG
>NW_016950106.1:0-528 GCF_001483705.2 Eufriesea mexicana
GACATAGGCAGACGTAGCGTAACCCATCCTGACGTGCGACGAAAGTTATTGCTGGCCACGCGATAGCTAAGCAGAATATTGCAGTGCAATGTAGACCGCTGAAATCGCCCGGACATTAGCGTACAGCGAAAGAGTAAGAGGTATCCCATCGTAATCTGACCTTACCAAACATAATCAAACGTAAACTAACATAACCTAACGTGCCTAGCACACCATTACACGCATGCCCAACGCCTATCCGGGCATATTATTGGAGAGTAAAGCGCAGAGGTCCATAGAGTGATAGTGTACTGCACGAAAGCCAAAGATATCCCAACCTAATCCAGAAAAACCAAACCCAACCAAGCGTAACATAGCCGAACGCAGCCTAACACAGCATAACGTGCCGAGGCCGCTACTGCTGGCCTCCCGGCGCCAATCAGTGCATACTAGAGTACGGTAGAGCGCAGAAATCCAACGGACATCAGTATATAGCACAAAGGTCAAAACTATCCTATCCTAACCTAACCAAGCGTAGCATAGGCGGAG
>NW_016950107.1:0-461 GCF_001483705.2 Eufriesea mexicana
TAGCAGAACGTGACGTATCAGTATGTAACCTAACTCCACCTGACATGACGAGGCCACTATTTCTGGCCTTCACAAAGGCAAGCAGAGTGCACTAGAGCACAATAGTGCGCAGTAATCCGCCTCATTGTAGAGAACAGCAGGTATGTCGAAGGTATCCATGCCTAACCTGTCCCACCAGAACATAACCGAACGTAGTGTAGTTCGAAATAACGAGCCGCGACCACTGCTCCTGGCCTCCCAAGATACAAGCAGAACGTAGTATAGCACAGTAGGTCACAGAAGCCCACCGAAAAACTGTGTATAGCACGAAATTCATTGCTATCCTAATCAAAGTTAGCCTAACCTAACCCAGCGAAACGTTACATAACACAACGTAAAGTGCCACGACCATTATTGCGCGCCTCCCCTGAGTCGAGCTGGGTACAGTAGAGCAATGTAGTGTGCAGACATCCACCGAATAG
>NW_016950108.1:0-898 GCF_001483705.2 Eufriesea mexicana
CATCCATACATATATACATCCATCCATTCATACATCCATACATCCATCCATACGTACATCCATACCTTAATCCATTCATACATCCATTCTTCCGTACATCCATTCATCCGTACATCCATTCATCCGTACATCCGACCATTCATACCTCAATCCATCCATACGTACATCCATCCATACGGCCATCAATCCATACTTCCATCCACCATACGGCCATCAATCCATACTTCCATCCATCCATACACCCATCCTTCCATACATCCATCCATCCATACAACAACCCATCCATACATCCATAAGTCCATCCATCCATAGCTCCGTCCATCCATACATCCATCAATCCATACATCCATTCATATATACATCCATCCATTCATACGTCCATTCATCCATCCATCCATACATCCATCCATCCATACATCCATACATCTACACATGGATACATACATCAATACATCCATCCATCCATCCACACATCCGTATACCCGAACATCCGTAAATTCGTACATCCATACGTCCATACATCCATACGTCCATACATCCATACATCCATACATCCATACATCCATACATCCATACTATCTTACAACCATACATTCATACATACATACATCCATACACGCATATTTCCATACATACATACATCCATACATCCATCCATCCACACATCCACCCATACATACATCCATACATTCATGCATCCATACGTGCAAAATTCCATCCACCCGCACGTCCACCCATCCATACATCCGTCAATCCATACATCCATACATATATACATCCATCCATTCATACACTCATACATCCATCCTTACATACATGCATACCTCAATCCATTCATACATCCATTCTTCCGTACATCCATACATCCGTACATGTGTTCATCCATACCTCAACCCAT
>NW_016950109.1:0-454 GCF_001483705.2 Eufriesea mexicana
AATGGCTGTAGCACGGCAATAGAAACTTTCCTCGATATTTATGCAAGAAGGTTAGCTAATCACCATATTCGTCGAAAAATGTTAATAAAATTGGACTTTCCAGACAGATCCTATAGCATTAAAATGCTATAGCACGCCAATTGCATCATTCCTCCCTCTGTATGAATGAAAGTTAGCTCGCCTCGATATAAGTCAAAAATGTCAATAAAATTGAACTTTCTAGCCAGATTCTGCAGCATTGCAATGGATATATCACACTAAAAGGATCTTTCCTCCTTACTTATGCAAGGAAGATAGCTCACCTCGATATTAGTGGAAAATGTTAACAAGTTCGAGCTTTCCAGCCAGGTTCTATTGCATTGCAATGGATATAGCATTCCAGAAGGATCTTTCCTCCTTATTTATGCAAGAAAGTCAGCTCACCATGATATTAGTGAAAGAGGACAATAAAATT
>NW_016950110.1:0-278 GCF_001483705.2 Eufriesea mexicana
AATCGCCAAGCTGTGACAGATAATAGATTTTGAATGGACCTATTCTCTGTCAAGTAGATGGCTGTACATGCCATTAGTTGAAGGCGAAAGGCGACCTATTCACCAAGCTATAACGGATTATAGATTTTGTATAAACCCATTCTCTGGCAAGTCGATGAATGTACTTGCCATTGGATTGAAGGCGTTAGGCGCCGTATTCGCCAAGCTACAACAGACTATAGATTTTGAATAGACCTATTCTCTGCCAAGTAGATGGCTGTACTTGCCATTGGATTGAA
>NW_016950111.1:0-548 GCF_001483705.2 Eufriesea mexicana
TTCCGCCTTATGTATGCAGAAAAGCATGATCAGCACGATATTAGTCGAAAATGTCAATAGAATGGAACTTTTCAGACAGATGCTATTGCAATGCAATCGTTATAGCAAACCAATAGAATCTTTCCTCCCTATTTACGCAGATAAGTCTGCTCACCACGATATTAATCGAAAATGTCAATAAAATTGAACTTTTCAGTCAGATTCTATTGCAATGCAATGGCTATAGCAAACCAATAGTATCTTACAAAGTTATTTACGCAGAACAGCCTGCTCCCCGCAATATATGTCGAAAATGTTAATGGAATTGAACTTGTCATTCAGATTCTATTGCATTGCAATGGCTATAGCAACCCAATAGAATCTTTCCCCCTTACAATAGAATCTTTCCCCCTTTTTTACGCAGAAAAGCAATCTCGCCACGAAATTAGTCGAAAATGTCAATCGAATTGAACTTTTCCGACAGATTCTGTTGCAAGGTAATGGCAATAGCAAACCAATAGGATGTTTCCTCCTTTTTTATGCAGAAAAGCTTGCACACCACGACATTA
>NW_016950112.1:0-229 GCF_001483705.2 Eufriesea mexicana
AGCATTGCAATGGCTATAGTACGCCACAAGGATCGTTCCTCCATTATTATGCAAGGAAGCTAGCTCACCACGATATTAGTCGAAAACATCAATAAAATGGAACTTTCCAGCCCGATTCTGCACCATTGGAACGGCTATAGCACGCTGAAAGTATCTCTCCTCCTTACTTATGCAAGGAAGTTGGCTCACCACGGTGTTAGTCGAAAATGTAAATAAAATTGAATTTTCC
>NW_016950113.1:0-532 GCF_001483705.2 Eufriesea mexicana
CTATAATCTGTTATAGCTTGGAGAATAGGTCGCCTAACGCCTTCAATCCAATGGCAAGTGCAGGCATCTACTTGCCAGTGAATATTACTATTCAAAATCTACAATCTGTGATTGCTTATTGAATAGGTCGCCCATCACCTTCAATCCAATGGTAAGTACACACTTCTACTTGCCAGAAAATACGTCTATTCAAAGCCTATAGCCTGCAATAGCTTGGTGAATAGAACGAATAACACCTTCAATCCAATGGCAAGTACAGCCATCTACTTGCCAGAGGATTGGTCTATGCAAAATCTATTACTTGTTATAGCTTGGTGAATGGATAACCTAACGCCTTCAATCCAATGGCAAGTACAGCCATCTACTTGCCAGAGAATAGGTCTATTCAAAGTCTATAACCTGTTATAAGCACGGTGAACATGTGGCCTAACGTCTTCAATCCAATGGCAAGTACAGACGTCTACTTACCAGAAAATAGGTCTCTTCAAGATCTATAATCTGCTATAGCTTGGTGAATACATCGCCTAACGCC
>NW_016950114.1:0-2860 GCF_001483705.2 Eufriesea mexicana
GTGTAGTGCAGAGTATAGTAGAGCAATGTAGAGCGCAGAAATTCACCGAATAGTCGTGCACAGTGCAAAAGTTAAAGTTACCCTGTCCAAACATATGCTAACCGAGTCAAGCAAAACGTAACCTAACTGAAACTAGCGTGCTGAGATCATAATTGCTGGCCCCTCCAAAGCCAAGCAGAACATGCTAGAGCACAGTAGAGCGCTGTAACCCACCTCAATGCTGTGTGTGGCAATGAAGTCAAAGATATCCTAACCTAATATCTACAAACCAAGCCAAGCCAAGCGTAAAATACATAAACATGACGTGCTGAGAATAGTATTGCTGGACACCCCAGAGACATGCAGGTCATATTAGAGCAATGTAGAGCGCTGAAGTCCACCGAAAATCGGTGTGTGGCATAAAAGTCAAAGATACCCTATCCTAACATTACCAAACGAAGCACAACCGAACGTGACATGTTCCAACCTAACGTGCCGATTCCTCTATTGCTGGCCGTCCCATGACTAGACAAAGGATACTAGAGCATAGTAGAGCGCAGAAACCGGCCGAAGAACAGTCTATACCACGACAGTCAAAGCAATCCAAACCTCACCCAAAACTAACATAACCTAACCAAACGTTGCCTAACTCAAGCATACGTGACGAGAATACTATTAATGGACACCCCGGAGTCGAGCAGCGTTCTCTAGAGCAATGTAGAGAGTACAAATCCTCCGACCAGCGGAGTATAGCACAAAAGTCATAGCTACCGTATCCTAACCCTAACAATCTTAGCACGACCAAACGCACCCTAACGCCACATAACGTGCCGAGACAACAATTACTGGTTTCCCCAGAGCCCCGCAGAACAGACTAGAGAACAGTAGAGCACAGAAATCCACCGAATAGCAGTTTATAGCACAAAAGACAAAGCTATCCCTTCCTAACCCATCCATACGTAATATAACCGGACGCAACATAACGCAAGCTATCGTGCCGAGGCCGCTATTGCTGCCCATCCCAGTGGCAAGCAGAACATACTGGAACACAGTGGAGCGCGGAAATCCGCCGATAGCAGTCCACACCACGTAAGTCAGGGCTATCCAAACATAATTACTCAACCTGACCAAACGTAGCTTAAATGAACCTAACGTGCTGAGACTACTATTGCCGGCGACGCAAGAGCCAAGCAGAGCATATTAGAGCACAGTAGAGCGAACACATCCACCGAATAGCAATGTATAAGGCAAAAATCGAATTAGTCCTCCCCTGACCTGACCAAGCGTGACATAAGCAAACGCAACGTAGCACAACCTGGGGTGCCACGACCACTTTCTCTGGCCTCACGAGAGCCAAGCAACGAATAGGAGAGCAATGTAGAACGCTGAAGTCGACAGAATAGCAGCGCATAGCACAAAAGTCAAAGCCACCCTAGCCAAACCAGACCTAACACGACCGAAACAAGCTTAGCGTAACCAAGGCTAACGAGCCACGGCCACTATTTCTGGCATCCCCAGATTAAAACGGGGCTTATTAGAGCACGGTATAGGGCAGGAAGGCACCGAATAACAGTGCACAGCACGAAAGTAAAAGTTACTATAACCATACTTATCCTTAACAATCCTAGCCTAACGTAACGTACCTCGACCTGACGTGCCGCCACCACGGTTGCTGGCATCAGGAGAGTCGAGCGGAGCGTAATAGAGCAATGTAGAGCGCAGAAATCCTCCGAGCAGCAGTTTATAGCACAGAAGTCAAAGCCATCCTAACCAAAATGGCACAATCCAACCAAACCAAACGTAACATAACTCATCCAAAGTTGCCACGACCGCTATTGCTGGCCTTCACAGAGAAGAGCGGAACACATCAGACCTCAGAAGTGCGCAGAAATCCATTGAATAGCAGTGAATAGAACAAAAGGCAAAGACATCGTGTCCTAACCTAACCCAATCTTACATAACCTAACAGCTGTCCTATCACAACCTGCAAAGCCTAACGTAGCCAAACGTAACCTAATTCATCCCGACGTGCCGAGACCACCATTGCTGCCTCCGAAGAGGCAAGTCCCACATATTGGAGCACAGTAGAGTGCAGAAACCCACAGAATAGCAGCGTATAGGACAAACGTCAATGTTATTCTCTCTTAACCAGGCAAAGCGTAACGTCACAAAACGTAGCCTAACGTCACGAGACCACCATTTCTGCCCCCACCAGTGCCAAGCAGAGCATACTAGAAGTGCGTAGAGCGCAGAAGTAAACAGAATCGCAGTGCATAGCACAATAGTCTAAGCTACCCTATCCTAACATAGCCACACGTAACGTAACCGAACGTAGCTCAACTAAACCTGTCGTGCTGAAACCACTCTTCCTATCCTCCGCAGAGCCACGCAGGATGTACTAGAGCACAGTAGGGCGCAGAAAACCACCAGACAGCAGCGTGCAGCACAGAAGTCAGAAATATCGCCTCCTATCCTTGCCTATCCCAACCAAATCGAACAAAGACAGACCGAGCCGGGACCACTATTACTGGCATCCCCAGAGCCTGAAAGAGTATAATAGAGCTGTGTAGAGCGAAGAAATCCGCCGAATACAAGTCGATAGCACAAAAGTCAACCCTACCCTGTCCTAACTTATCCAAACGTAATACAAACGAACGTAAGCTAACTTAGCCTAACAAGCCGTGGCCATCATTGTTGGCCTCCGCAGAGACAAACAGAATATGCTGGAGCACAGTAGAGCGCAGAAAGCCACCAAATAGCTGTGTATAGCACTAAAGACTGAGAAACGCTAACGCAACCTGCACTAAGCTATACTAACCAAACGTAGGCTGACTAAACCTAACATGCCGAGTCTACTGTTGCTGTCCTCCTCATCGCCATG
>NW_016950115.1:0-521 GCF_001483705.2 Eufriesea mexicana
TATGCATGGATGTATGGATGTACGTATGGATGGATGAGTGCATGGATGTGTGTATTTATGGATATATGTCTGTGTGCATGTATGGAGGTATGTATGGATGTATGTATTGGTGTATGTATGGATGTATGTATTGATGTCTGTATGGATGCATGTATGAATGGATGGATGGGTGGATGGATGTATGGATGAATGGATGTATGGATCGATGCTTGTATGG
Source organism: Eufriesea mexicana (assembly GCF_001483705.2). Taxonomy (NCBI): domain Eukaryota; kingdom Metazoa; phylum Arthropoda; class Insecta; order Hymenoptera; family Apidae; genus Eufriesea; species Eufriesea mexicana. Next base: position 218 of record NW_016950115.1, read on the forward strand.
ATGGTTGGATGTATGGGTGGATTGATGTATGGAGGTATGGGTATATGGATGTGTGGATTTATGCATGTATGTATGGATGGATGTATGGATGGTTGGATTTATGGAAGTGTGGATGTATTAATGTATGGATGGGTGGATGTATGGATGGATAGACGCATGGATCGATGAATGTTTGGATTGGTACTTGCATGAATGGATGGATGTAAGGTCCGATGGATGTATGGATGGGTGGATGTATGGATGGATGGATGTATGTAAAGGTGGATGTACGGATGGATGTATGTATGGATGAATGGTTGGATGG
>NW_016950115.1:606-1267 GCF_001483705.2 Eufriesea mexicana
TGTATGTATGTGTGAATGTATGGATGTAAGTATGTATGGATGTATGGATGTATGGATGTATGGGCGTATGGATGTACGAATGTAAGGAAGTACGGTTGTATGGATGTATGGATGGATGGATGGATGTATGGATATATGGATGTATGGACGTATGTATGTATGGATGTACGAATGTATGGATTTGCGAATGTATGGATGTACGGATGTATGGATGTACGGATGAATGTATGTCCGGATGAATGGATGTATGGATGGATTGAGGTATGGATGGATGGATGGATGTATGGATGGATGGATGTAGGGATGTATGTATGTATGGATGTATGCGTGTATGGATATATGTATGTATGAATGTATGGTTGTAAGAATGTATGGATGTGTGCATGTATGTATGTATGGAGGTATGGATATATGGACGTATGGTTGTACGAATTTACGGATGTTCGGATGTATGGATTTATGGATGGATGGATGAATGTATTGATGTATGTATGGATGTATGGAGATGTAAGGATGGATGGATGTACTAAAGTATGGATGTTTGTATGTATGGCTGTATGAATGTATGGCCGTAGTTGCGTTATGGATGGATTGAGGCATGTACGCATGTATGTATGTATGGATGGATGCATGGATGTATGAATGGATGGATGTATATATG
>NW_016950116.1:0-1519 GCF_001483705.2 Eufriesea mexicana
GTGGCGGCCAGGCATCGTGCTCGCGGCGCGTTAGGTTTGTCTAGGTTGCGTTTGGTTATGTTAGGAGACGATAGGTCTGCCTTTAGTGCTATAGTCTGCTATTAGGTAGTATTCTGCTCCCTACCGCGCTCCAATATCTCCAGCTCGGCACTGGGAATTACTTCAATACTGTTTCCGGCGCGTTAGGCTGGGACAGGTTACTCTTGGTTTTGTTTTACTATACGTTAGGTTAGGAGAGGTTATCTTTGACTGCAGTGCTATAGATCGTTATTAGGTTGATCCCTGCGCGCTGGAGTACTCTAATATTTACAGCTTGGTCCTGGGAAGGTCTCCATTTGTGGCCTCAGCATGTTATGCCGAGATATGTTACGTCCGGCTAATTTGGGTTAGGCTAAGTTTGGTTTGGATAGATTTAACTTTTGTGCTGCGCACTGCTACTCTGTGGAACTGTGGATTTCTACGCTCTACTGTGCTCTAGTATGACCTGTTTGGCACTGGGGGGAGGGGGCAGCAAAAGTGTTCTCGGCCCGTTAGGTTGAGTTAGGCTATGTTTGGTTATGTTCGGATGGTTTGGGTTATACTTGTGTAGCTTTGACTTTACCGATACAGCTTGGTCCTGGGAAGGTCTCCATTTGTGGCCTCAGCATGTTATGCCGAGATATGTTACGTCCGGCTAATTTGGGTTAGGCTAAGTTTGGTTTGGATAGATTTAACTTTTGTGCTGCGCACTGCTACTCTGTGGATTTCTACGCTCTACTGTGCTCTAGTATGACCTGTTTGGCACTGGGGGGAGGGGGCAGCAAAAGTGTTCTCGGCCCGTTAGGTTGAGTTAGGCTATGTTTGGTTATGTTCGGATGGTTTGGGTTAGACTTGTGTAGCTTTGACTTTACCGATACACACTGCCATTATATGGACTTCTGCGTTCTACTCTCCACTAGTGTCTTCTGCTTGGCTCTGGGGTTGCCAGCCATAGTGTTCGTGGTATGTTTGGTTAAGTTAGGTTACGTTTGGTTATGTTACGGTTGGTTATGTAAGGAGGGGATAGCTTTCATTTTAGATCTATGGTCTGCAATTTGGTGGATTTCTGGTCCCTACAGTGCTACAGTATTTTCAGCTTTTCTCTGGGAAGGACAGCAATAGTGGTCTCTGCACGTTACGTTGTGTCACGTTACGCTCCGTAATGATGGGTTAGGCTAAGTATGACTTGGATAGCATACACTTCTGTGCTGCACACTGCCATTCGCTGGATTTCTGCGTTCTGCTGTGCTCTAGTATGTTCTGCTTGGACCTGAGAATGGCAGCAATGGCCGTCTCGGCAGGTTTGGCTGAATTAAGCTATTTTCGTCTGTGTTCTGTTCGTTTGGGTTATATTTTGGTTACCTCGACCTTTCTGATATACACAGCGATTCTACTGATTTCTGCATTCTGCCCACGACTTGTGTGCTCTGCTTGGCTCTGTGGAGGCCAGCAATTGTGGTCGCGGCACGTTAGGATGTGTTAGGTTACGTTTGGTTATGTT
>NW_016950117.1:0-275 GCF_001483705.2 Eufriesea mexicana
CTCTACGTTTGGATAGGTTAAGTTAGATGTGAATGGGTCAGGACAACTTTACTTTTGTACTGTACATTGCTATTTGGTGGCTTTCTGCGCTCTAGTGTGATCTAATGTACCCTGCTCGACTCTAGGGATGCCAGCAGTAGTGGTCATGGCAAGATACGTTTTGTTAGGTTACGTTCGGTTATGTCACGATTGGTTAGGTTAGGGCAGGATATCTTCGACTTTTGTGCTATACGCTGCTATAAGGTGAACTTCTGCGCTCTACTGTGCTGTAGTTT
>NW_016950118.1:0-589 GCF_001483705.2 Eufriesea mexicana
GCAGTGGGGGTCGTGACACGTTACTTTGAGCTATGGTACGTTCGCTTAGGCTGGGTTAGGACACGTTAGGCTAGGTTATCTACTGCTTCTGTGCTATACACTGCAATGCGGTGGACTTCTGCGCTCTACTGTGCTCTAGTATATTCTGCTTCGCTTTGGAGAGGCCTGCAGTAGTGGTCTCGGGACGTTAGGTTGAGTTTGGCTACGCTCGCTTACGCTACGTTTGATTAGGTTAGGAAAGAGTAGCTTAGACATTTGTGCCATTCGCTGCTATTCGGTGGATTTCTGTGGCATACTGTCCAATACATTCAGCTTCCCTCTGTGCAGACCAGGAGCAGTAGTCGCTGTACGTTATTTGAGCCGTGCTGCGTTACATTGGGATAGGTAAGGTTTGGCTACTTTAGGGTATACTCGACTTTTGTGGTATTCACTGCTATGCGGTGGATTTCTTCTCTCGAATGTACTCTTTATTCCCTGCTAGGCTCTGGGGAGCCCAGCAATATTGGTCTCGTCACGTTATGTTGTATTACATTACGTTTGGGTATGTTAGGTTGGGCCACGTTAGGTAAGGTTACCTTTCACTTTTGTG
>NW_016950119.1:0-766 GCF_001483705.2 Eufriesea mexicana
TTTAGAACACATTTGACCGCAGGAATCCACCGAAAAGCAGTGAATATCACAAATGTCAAAGTATCCTACCCTAACTTAGCCAAACGTAACACACCCAAACGGAGAATAACCCAACCTAAAACGTCGGGACCGCTATTGCTGGCCCCAACAGTGACAAGCTGGACGTACCAGAGCACAGTGCAGCGCAGAAATGAACCGTATCGCGGTGAATAGCTCAGAAGCCGTAGACACCCGAGCGTAACGTGACCTAACCTAACCAAACCGAACGTTGCGTGACTCAAGATGACGTGCAGCGACCGCTGCTCCTGGCATCCCCGTATCCAAGCAGAATGTAGTAAAGCAGAGTAGATCTCATAAGCACACCGAATTGCAATGTATAGCACGCCAATCAAAGCTATCATATCCAAACATAGACCAACCTAACCTAACCGCACATAACCTAACTCAAAATAACGTGCCACGACCGCTATTGCTCGCTTCCCCAGAGACTGACAGAATATAATAGCACAATTTGGAGCGCAGGAATCCACCCAATAGCGATGTATAGCACAGAAGACGAAGTAGCCTACCATAACCTAGTCAAACGTCACATAACCAAACACAACCTAACTCAAGCTAACGTGACGAGACCACTACTGCTGGCATCTACATGGAAAAGCAGAATGTACCGAAGCGCTGCAGTGCGCAGAAACCCACCGCATTTTAGTGAATATCGCAAAAGTCGAAGATGTCCTGTCCTAACCTCACCAAGCCTAACCTAACTCAC
>NW_016950120.1:0-243 GCF_001483705.2 Eufriesea mexicana
TCAGGTAAGGTCCGGTCAGGTCAGCCCAGGACATGTCAGGTCAGGTCAGATCAGATGATGTCATGTCAGGTCACAACAGGTCAGGCCAGGTCAGGCAAGGTCAGGTCAAGTTAGATCAGGCCATGTCAGGTCAGGTCAGGTCAGATCAGGTCAGGTCTGGCCAGGCCTGGTCAGGTCATTTCAGTCAGGTCAGGTTGGGTCAGTCAGGACAGGTCAGGTCAGGTAAGGCCGGTTAAAGTCAGG
>NW_016950121.1:0-514 GCF_001483705.2 Eufriesea mexicana
CTGGCTATTATACCGAATCTAAGGCATTTGCACTATTCACTGTTGTGTGGTGGATTTATTCGCCATACTGTGCTCCAGTACATTCCACTTGTCTCTGTGGAGGTCAGCAATAGTGGTCCCGTCATGTTTGGTTGGGTTAGGTTGCGTTTGGGTATGTTACGTTTGGATAGGTTAAGGATAGGCTACTTTGACCTTTGTTCTTTGCGTTATACACTGCTATAAGAGGATTTCTGCGCTCTAATGAGATCTAAGATGCTCTGCTGGGCTCTGCGGTCGCCAGTAACAGTTGTCTCCGCACGCTAGGTTGAGTTATGCTACGTTCGATTAGGTTAGATTTGGACAGGTTGTGACAGGATATCCACCGCTTTTGTGCTGTTCTCTGCAATGCGGTGGATTTCTGCGCCCTACTGCACTCAAGTATATTCTGCAGAAGTATATTCTGCTTGGCCCGGGGGATGCGGGTAATTGTGTTCCCGGCATATTTGGTGGCGATAGGATACGTTTGGCTCTGTTG
>NW_016950122.1:0-492 GCF_001483705.2 Eufriesea mexicana
GGCAAGTAGATGGCTGTACTTGCCATTGGACTGAAGGCGTTTGGCGACGTATTCACCAAGCTACAACAGATTATAGATCTTGAATAGACCTATTTTCTGGCAAGAAGATGTCTGTACTTGCCATTGGATTGAAGGCGGTATGCGATCTATTAACGTATCCACCAAGCTACAACAGATTATAGATCTTGAATAGACCTATTCTCTGACATGTAGATGGCTGTACTAGCCATTGGATTGAAGGCGTTGTGCGATGTATTCACCAAGCTATACCAGATTATAGATCTTGAATAGCCCTATACTCTGGCAAGTAGATGGCTGAAATTGTCATCGGATTGAAGGCGTTAGGCGATCTATTCGCCAAGCTATAACAGGTTGTAGATTTTGAAAGGACCTATTGTCAGGCAAGTAAATGGCTGTACTTGCCATTAAATTGAAAGCGTTTGGCGATCTGTTCACGAAGCTGTAACAGCTTATAGATTTTGAATAGACCTA
>NW_016950123.1:0-397 GCF_001483705.2 Eufriesea mexicana
TCGAGTACGTGGGGGCGAGCAATGGTGTCCGTGGCACGTTAAATTCAATTGTGTTGTGTTTGGCTACGTCAGGTTCGGATAAGTTTGGGTAGGATACCTGCGACATTCGTGCTACGCACTGTTGTTGGGTGTACTTCTGTGGTACACTGTGCCATGCTATATTCCGCTTGGACTGGGCCGGCCACCAATAGTGGCCGTGGCACGATGCGTTGTGTTATGCTACGCTTCATTACGTTACGTTGCGTTACGTTTGGTCAGAGTTGCTTCGACTTTCTTACTATACACCATTATCCGGCATTTTCCTGTGATCTACTGCGCTCTTATCTTTTCTGCCTGGTCCTGGGGAGTCAGGCAGCAGCCTTCGCCGCACGCTCTGTTGAGTTACGCTACTTTCGGT
>NW_016950124.1:0-1375 GCF_001483705.2 Eufriesea mexicana
GCCAAGCAGAAAATAGTAGAGCACAGTAGAGTGTAGAAGCACACCGAATATGAGTGTATACCGCGAAAGTCAAATGTATCCGAATCTAACCCAAACTAACTTAACGCAGCCATACGTAGCCTAACTCAACATAACGGGCAGAGACCACTATTACTGGCCTCCCCATAGTCGAGCAGAGCGTAGTAGAGGAAGTTAGAGCGTAGAAATCCACCGAATGGCTGTGTATAGCACAAAAGCAGAAACTACCCTATCCTAACCTATCCAAACGTAACATAAACATACGCATACTAACTTGACCTAACATGCCGAGACCACTATTGCTGGCCTACGCAGAGACAAGCAGAATATGCTGGAGCACAGTAGTGTGCGGAAATCCACCGGATACCGGTGCATTGCACAAACGTCAATGACATCCTAACCAAACTTAACCTTCCATAACCTAACCAAACGTGACCAAACTCAACCAAACGTGCAACGACCACTGCTTCTGGCCTCACCAGAAAGGGCTAGTAGAGCTATGCAGGGCGCAGATATCGAACGAACAGCAGTGTATAGCACAAGAGCAAGAATATCCAAGACAAACCTAACCCAACCCGGCCGAGCCAAACGTAACCAAGCTCAGTCTAACGTGCCGAGACCACTATTGCTGGTCTCCTCAGAGCCAAACAGAACATATTAGAGCGCAGAAATCCACCGTATAGAAGTGTATAGCACAAGAGATGTAGTTATCTTATCCTTACCTGAGCAGGCGTAACGTAACACAACGTAACCTAACTAATCCTGACGAGCCGAGATCACTATTACTGCCACGCCACAGCTAAGCAGAACGTATTAGTGGAGAGTAGAGGGCTGGAATTCATAACATCGTAGTGCATGGCAGAATAGCCGTAGCTACCATATCCCAACGTAGGCAAACGTAACGTTCCCGAACGTAGCGTAGCTCTGCCAGTCGTGCGTAGACCACTATGTATTGCCTGTCCAGAGCCAAGCAGAATATACTAGAGCAAAGTAGAGCGCACAAATGCACCGCATCGCAGTTTATTGCATAATAGTCATAGATATCCTGACCTAACCTAACCAAACGTGACATAAACAAATGTAACTTAACTCAACATAACGTGCATAGACAATAATTGTTGCACTCCCATTGGCCAGGTCGATCGCATTAGAGGAGAGCAGAGCGAGGATGTTCATTATATGGCAGTATATAGCACAAAGGTCGAAGATATCCCAACCAAACCCAAACATATCTAATATAACGAAATGTAACCATGAAGAAAGTAACGCGCCGCGGCCACTATTGCTGCCCTCCTCAGTGCAAGCCAGAACATATTAGAGCAGAGTAGAGCGCTGGAATCCGTAGAATCGCAGTGCA
>NW_016950125.1:0-1039 GCF_001483705.2 Eufriesea mexicana
GCGTAGCTCAACGTAACGTAGCGAGACCACTATTCCTGGCTTCTCCATAACCAAGGTGGACATACTAGAGCGCAGTAGGGCGCAGAAATCCACCGAAAAACAGAGTATAGCACAAAAGTCAAAGGAACCCTGCCATAACTTTGCCAAACGTAACATAACGGAACGTAACAGAACTAAGGCCAACGTGCCGATGACATTACGGCTTGCCTCCCCAGCGGCAAGTAGAACATACTGGAGCACAGTAGAGGGCAGAAAGCCAGCAAATAGCAGTGTATAGCGAAATAGTCAAGGAGATCATAACCTAACCTCTCAAACAGCAAAACAACCGAACGTAACGTGACTCACTATAACGTGCCGCGAAGGCTATTTCTGGCGCCCAAACATACGAGTGGAACATATTAGAGAAGAATAGAGTACAGAAGTCCATGGAATCGCAATATAAAGCAGAAAAATCAAAGCTATCCTAACCAAACCTAACCTAACCTGGCCAAGACAAATGTAGTCTAACCAAACCTAACGCGCCGAAGCCGCTATTGCTGGCCGACCAGAGCCAAGAAGAACATATTATATGGGCGTAGAGCGCGGAAATCCATAGATTGGCAATGAACAGCAGAAAAGTAAAAGGTATCCTTACCTAACCTAGACAAACCTAACATAGCCGAACGCAACCTACCTCAACCTAGTCCGCCGAGATTAATATTGCTGGCCTCCACGGGGCCAAGCGGAACATAGCAGAGCACAGTGGAGCGAGGAAATCCACCAAATTGCAGTTTATATCAGAAAAGGCATCGACCTCCGGACCAAATCTAACCGAACGAAGCCTAACTCAAACTAACGTGCCGAGACCACCATTGCTGGCCACCGCTGAGACAAGCAGAGTACAGTAGAGCTATGTAGAGCCTAGACATCCAACGAGCAACAGTGTAAAGCTTAGAAGTCATCTATACCCTGTCCTAACACATTCAAACGCAATACAAACAAACGTAGCCTAACTCAACCTAACGTGCAGCGATCATGATTGCTGGCCTCCGCGGAGTCG
>NW_016950126.1:0-701 GCF_001483705.2 Eufriesea mexicana
TCAAAAATGTCAATAACATTTACTATTCCTTCCTGATTCTACAGCATTGCAATGCCTATAGCAATCCAACAGAATATTTCCACCTTGTTTATGCATGCTAGTTAACTCACCACAATATTAGTCGAAAATGTCAATAAAATTGAACTTTGCAGTCACATTCTAAACCACTGCAATGGCTGCAGCACGCCATTGGAATCTTTCTTCCTTGTCTAAGCAAGAAAGTTAGCTCACCACGATAATAGTCGAAAACGTCAACAAAAGTGAGCCTTCCAGCTAGATTCTACATCATTGCGACGGCTATAGTACGCCAATTGAATCTTTCCTCCTTATTTATGCAATAAAGTTAGCTCACCAACATATTAGTCGAAACTGTCAAAATAATTGAACTTTCCAGCCAGATTCTATAGCACTGCAAAGGCTATAGCACGCCAGTAGGATCATTCCTCCTTATTTATGTAAGAAAGTTAGCTCACCACGATACGAGTTGAGAATGTCAATAGCATTGCATTTTCCAGGAGTATTCTGTAGCATTGCAAATGCTAAAGCACGCCAATGGAATCTTTCCTCCTCATTTATGCAAGAAAGGTAACTCACCACAATATTAGTCGAAATATGTCAATAAAATTGTATCTTCCAGTCAGACTCTACAGCATTGCAGTGGATATAGCACGCCAAAAGTATCTTTCCCCCTTACTTATGCA
>NW_016950127.1:0-505 GCF_001483705.2 Eufriesea mexicana
TGGAACGTCCAATTTTATTGACATTTTCGACTAATATCTTGTTGAACAAGCTCTTCTGCGCAAGTAATCAGGGAAAATTTAATTGGTGTGCAATAGCCATTGCATTGCAGCAGAATCTGACTGAATAGATCAATTCTATTGACATTTTCGACAAATATCGTGGTGGGCAAGATATTCTGCATAAATAAGGAGGAAAGATCGTATTGGTTTGCTATAGCCATTGCGTTGCATTAGAATCTTACTGAAAAGTTCAATTTTATTGACATTTTCGTCTAATATTGCGGTGAGCACACCTCTCGGCGTAAATAAGGTCGAAAGATTCTATTGGCATGATATAGCCATTGCACTGCAATAGAATCTTACTGAAAAGTTCAATTTTACTAGAATCGATTTTATTGACATATTCGTCTAATATTGTGAAGAGCAAACCCTTCTGCGTAAGTAAGGGGGAAAGATTCTACTGGTTTGCTATAGCAAATGCATTACAATAGAATCTGATTGAAAA
>NW_016950128.1:0-979 GCF_001483705.2 Eufriesea mexicana
AATGGCTACAGCTCGCCAATAGAATCTTTCCTCCGTATTTATACAATAAAGTTGGCTCACCACAATATTAGTTGAAAATGTCAATAAAATTGAATTTTCCAGGTAGATTCTATAGCTTTGCTATGCCTATAGCACGCCAATAGAACCCTTCCTCCTTATTTATGCAAGAAAGTTAGCTCACAGCGATGTTAGTCTAAAATGTCAATAAAATTGGATTTTCCAGCCAGATTCTACAGCATTGCAATGGATATAGGACGCCAATTGAATCCTTCCTCCTTAATTATTTACTCAAGAAAGATAGCTCACCACAATATTAGTCGAAAATGTTAATAAAGTTGTATTTCCCAGCCAGATTCTACAGGACTGCAATGGCTATAGCACACCAATAGAGTCTTTCCTCCTTATTAATGCACGAAAGTTATCTCACCACGATATTAGCCGAAAATGTCATTAAAATTGAATTTTCCTGGACGATTCTATAGCTTTACAATGCCTATAGGACACCAGTAGAATCTTTCCTGCTTACTTACGCAAGGAAGTTAGCTCACCATGCTATTAGTCGAAAATGTCAACAAACTTGTATTTTCCACCGACAATCTATATCATTGCAATGGCTTAATCACTCAAAAAGCATCTTTCCTCCTTACTTAAGCAAGGAAGATAGCTCACCGCGATATTAGTCGAAAACGTCAATAAAATTCAACTTTCCCACCACATTCTAAAGCAATGCAATGGCTACAGCTCGCAATAGAATCTTTCCTCCGCATTTATACAATAAAGTTGGCTCACCACAATATTAGTAGAAAATGTCAATAAAATTGAATTTTCCAGGTAGATTCTACAGCTTTGCTATGCCTATAGCACGCCAATAGAACCTTTCCTCCTTATTTATGCAAGACAGTTAGCTCACAGCGACGTTAGTCTAAAATGTCAATAAAATTGGATTTTCCAGCCAGATTCTACAGCATTGCAATGGATA
>NW_016950129.1:0-235 GCF_001483705.2 Eufriesea mexicana
TTTTCCGGCCAGATTCTATAGCATTGCAATGGCAATTGCAGGCCAAACGAATCTTTCCTCCTTTTTATGCAAGAATGTTAGGTCACCACGATATTAGTCGAAAATGCCAATAAAATTGAACTTTCCAGCCAGATTCTGCAGCATTGCAATGGTTATAGCTTGCCTATATAATCTTTCCTCCTTGTTCATGCAAGAAAGTTAGCTCACCACGATACTAGTACAAAATGACAATAAA
>NW_016950129.1:424-629 GCF_001483705.2 Eufriesea mexicana
TTTTTATGCAAGAAAGCTAACTCACCACGATATTAGTCGAAAATGTCATTAAAATTGAAATTACCAGCCACATTCTATAGCATTGCAGTGGTTATTGCTTGCCAATGCAATCTTTCCTCCATGTTTATGGAAGGAAGTTAGCTCTCCACGGTATTAGTCCAAAATGAAAATAAAATTGAATTTTCCATCCAGATTCCATAGCATT
>NW_016950130.1:0-277 GCF_001483705.2 Eufriesea mexicana
TTTTTTTGACATTTTCGGCTGATATCGTGGTTAGCTAACATCCTTGCATAAATAAGGAAGAAATATTCTATTGGCACACTACAGCCATTGTAGTGCTATAGAATCTGGCAGGAAAGTTTAATTTTTTTGACATTTTCGACTAATGTCGTGGTGGGCTAACTCTCTTGCATAAATAAGGAGGAAACATTCTATTGACGCGCTGTAGCCACTGTAATGCTATAGAATCAGTCTAGAACATTCAATTTTTTTGACATTTTCGGCTGATATCGTGGTGAGC
>NW_016950130.1:497-1102 GCF_001483705.2 Eufriesea mexicana
ATTTTCGACAAATATCGTGGTTTGGTATTTTTCTTGCACAAATAAGGAGGAAAGATTCTATTGGCTATCAATGGCCATTCCAATTCTATAGTATCTGTATGGAAAATAGATTTTTTTGACATTTTCGACTAATATCGTGGTGAGCTGACATCCCTGCACAAATAAGCTGGAAAGATTCTACTGGCGAGCTATAGCCAATGCAATGATACAGAATCTGGCTGGAAAATGTTATTTTATTGACATTTTCGACTGATATCGTCGTGGGCTGCCGTCCTTGCATATATAAGGAGGAGAGATTCTATTTGCCAGCTATAGCCATTGCAATTTTACAGAATCTGGCTAGAAAATGTTATTTTATTGACATTTTCGACTGATATCGTCGTGGGCTGCCGTCCTTGCATATATAAGGAGGAGAGATTCTATTTGCCAGCTATAGCCATTGCAATTTTACAGAATCTGGCTAGAAAATGTTATTTTATTGACATTTTCGACTGATATCGTCGTGGGCTGCCGTCCTTGCATATATAAGGAGGAGAGATTCTATTTGCCAGCTATAGCCATTGCAATTCTATAGTATCAGGATGGAAAATTCAATTTTATCGACA
>NW_016950131.1:0-886 GCF_001483705.2 Eufriesea mexicana
AATAAGGAGGAAGGATTCAATTGGCGTGCTATAGCCGTCGCAATGCTATAGAATCTGGCGGGAAAGATCAATTTTTTTGACATTTTCGACTAATATCGCGGTGAGCTATCTTTCGTGCATAAATAAGGAGGAAAGATTCTATTGGCGTGCTGTAGCTATTGCAATGCTCTGGAGTCTGGTTGGAAAATTCAATTTTACGGACATTTTCGATTTATATCGTAGCGAGCTGCCTTTCTTGCATAAATGAGAAGAAAAGATCCTTTTTGTGTGCTATAGGAATTGCAATGATATAGAATGTGGCTGGAAAATACAATTTTATGTCATTTTCGACTACTATCGTGGTGAGCTAACTTTATGGCATAAATAAGGCGGAAGGATTCGATTGTGGTACTATTGCCGTCGCAATGCTATAGAATCTGGCTTGAAAGTTTAATTTTATTGGCATTTTCGACTAATATCATGGTGAGCTGACTTCCTTGCAATGGTAAGGAGGAAAGGTACTTTTGGCCTGCTATAGCCGTCGCAATGCTATAGAATCTGGCTGGAAAGTTCAATTATACTGACATTTTCGAATAATATCGTGGTGAGCTGACTTCCTTGCATAAATAAGGTGGAAAGATTCTGTTGGCGTGCAATTGGCATTGCAATGCTTCAGAATCTTGCTGGAAAATTCAGTTTTATTGACATTTTCGACTGATAACGTGGTGAGCTATCCTCCTTGCATAGGTAAGGACGAGAGATACCTTTGGCGTGCCATATACATAGGAATGCTGTAGAATCTGGCTGGGAAATTCAATTTTATTGACATTTTCGACTAATACTGTGGTGACCAAACTTCCATGCATAAGTAAGGGGGAAAGATAATATTGGCCTGCTATAGTCTTTG
>NW_016950131.1:1067-1580 GCF_001483705.2 Eufriesea mexicana
GTAAGGAGGAAAGGTACTTTTGGCCTGCTATAGCCGTCGCAATGCTATAGAATCTGGCTGGAAAGTTCAATTATACTGACATTTTCGAATAATATCGTGGTGAGCTGACTTCCTTGCATAAATAAGGTGGAAAGATTCTGTTGGCGTGCAATTGGCATTGCAATGCTTCAGAATCTTGCTGGAAAATTCAGTTTTATTGACATTTTCGACTGATAACGTGGTGAGCTATCCTCCTTGCATAGGTAAGGACGAGAGATACCTTTGGCGTGCCATATACATAGGAATGCTGTAGAATCTGGCTGGGAAATTCAATTTTATTGACATTTTCGACTAATACTGTGGTGACCAAACTTCCATGCATAAGTAAGGGGGAAAGATAATATTGGCCTGCTATAGTCTTTGCAATGCTATGGACCCTGGCCGGAAAATTCAATTTTACTGACATCTTGAACTGATATCGTGGTGAGCCACCGCTCTTGCATAAATAAGGAGGAACAATACTATTGGCGTGCT
>NW_016950132.1:0-1016 GCF_001483705.2 Eufriesea mexicana
AATGGCTATAGCACGTCAATAGAATCTTCCCTCCTTATTTATGAAAGACAGTTTGCTCGCTGTGATATTAGTCGAGAATGTCAATAAAATTGAATTTTCCAGGCAGATTCTGTAGCACTGCGATGGCTATAGCACACCGATAGTATCTTTCCTCCTCATGTATGCAAGACAGTTTGATCTCCACGATATTAGTCGAAAGTGACAATAAAATTGAATACTCCAGACAGATTCTATAGCACTGCAATGGCAATAGCCCGCAGATAGAATGTTTCCACCTTATTTATGCAAGAAAGTTGGCTCACAGCGATATAAGTCGAAAGTGTCAATAAAATAGAATTCTCCAGCCCGATTCTATAGCATTGCAATGGCTGCAGCACGCCAATAGATTCTGTCCTCCATATTTATGCAAGAAACATATCTCACCACGATATTAGTCGAAAATGTCAATAAAATTGAATTTTCCAGCCGGATTCTAAAGCTCTGCAATGGCTATAGCACGCCAATAGAATCATTACTCCTTATTAATGCAAGAAAATTAGGTCACCACGATATTAGTCGAAAATGTCAATAAAATTGTATTTTCCAGCCAGATTCTAAGACATATGGCTATAACACGCCAATAGTATCCTACCTCCTTACGTATGCAAGGGTGTTAGCTCACCACGATATATGTCGAAAATGTCAATAAAATTGATTTTTCCAACCAGATTCTAAGACATTGCTATGGCTATAACACGCCAATAGTATCCTACCTCCTTACGTATGCAAGGGTGTTAGCTCACCACGATATATGTCGAAAATGTCAATAAAATTGATTTTTCCAACCAGATTCTAAGACATTGCGATGGCTATGGTACGCCAATAGAATCTTTCTCCCTCATTTATGCAAGAAAGTTAGCACACCAGGATATTAGTAGAAAATGTCAGTAAAGCTGAGTTTTCCAGCCCGATTGTAGGACATTGCATTGGCTATAGCACGCCAATGGAATCTTCCCTCATTATTTATCACAGACAGT
>NW_016950133.1:0-540 GCF_001483705.2 Eufriesea mexicana
AAGCACCCGTGCCCGGTTAGAACCTGAGGCAGGCGGAAGTTATGCCGGCTGCCGCAGCGCGCCTGTGCACACAGAGCGGGGAGCACGGACCCTATCGGCCGGTGCAGGCGGCTGCGCGGCTTCTCTAGCCGAGCTCGCTACTCGCTATGCGGTCATCACGGGCAGTCGGAAAATTCCAATGGTAGCCACGCACCACCCTGTTCGCCATTAAGCGAGCAACTCGACGGTGAATCGCCCGAAAACCAGAAAAACCTAACCTAACCAAGTGTACACTAACACAACCTAACAAACCGTGAATGCTATCGCTGCCCCTCCCGGTGCCAAGTAGAACATTATAGAGCACTCCAGAGCGCAGAAAGCCACCAAATAGCAGTGGACGGCGCAAAAGTCGCAGATATCCTATCCTATCCTGACCTAACCTAACCTAGCGAAACGTCACGTAACTCAAACTAACGTCCCTAGACAACAATTGCTGCCCTCCCCAGAGACAAGCAGAACATATTAGTTGAGAATAGAGGGCAGAAATCCATAGAAAAGCTG
>NW_016950134.1:0-230 GCF_001483705.2 Eufriesea mexicana
GATATTAGTCGAAAATGTCAACAAAATTGAACTTTCCAGCCCGATTCTGCAGCATTGCAATGGCTATAGCAGGCCAAAAGGATCTTTCATCCTTACTTGTGCAATGAAGTTGGCTCAACGTGCTATTAGTCTAAAATGTCAATAAAATTGAACATTCCAGCAAGATTCTTTAGCATTGCAATGGTTGTAGCTTGCCAATATAATCTTTCCTCATTGTTTATGCAAGAAAG
>NW_016950135.1:0-577 GCF_001483705.2 Eufriesea mexicana
GGAGGCCGGCAAAAGTGGTCTGGTCATGTTAGGTTGTGTTATGCTACGCTTCGGGTGACTAGGTTACGTCAGGTTAGGATAGGTTGCCCTTCACTTTTGTACCATGCAGTGCAATGCGTTGGATCTCTGCGCTCTACTATGCTCTAGTATATTCTGGTTTGCTTTGTGGAGGCCAGAAGAGGTGATTGCGAGTCGTTACGTTGAGAAAGGTTACGCTTGGTTATTTCACGATTGGCTACGTTGGGATAGGTTATCTCTGACTTTTGTGCTGTACACTGCAATGCGGCGGATTTTTGCGCTCTACTCCGTCCCAATATTTTCTGCTCGAATCTTGAGAGAACCGCAATAGCGATTTCGGGACGTTAGGTCGAGCTATGTTATGTTCAGTTAGTTTAGGTTCGTCTAGGCTCGCTCAGGTTATTTCTGACTTTCGTGCTATACACTGTTATACGGTGGATTTCTGCGCTCGACTCTACTCTACTATATTAGTATTCTGCTTGGCCCACAGAATCCGAGAAATGTTGTTCCTGGCCCTACGGCTTTGTTAGGATACCGTTGGTTAGGTTACGTTGACCTG
>NW_016950136.1:0-614 GCF_001483705.2 Eufriesea mexicana
TGGAAGCAAAATAGTCAGTGCTATCCAGACCTAACCCATCCTACCGTAACCTATACAAACGTAGCCTAAACAAGCATAAAGTTCCGCAACCATTATTGCCGGGATCCAGGCAGACGAAGAGAACGTACTAGAGCAATGTAGGGCTCAGGAATCCATAGAATCGCTGTGTAAGATAAGATCCAAACCTGACGCGTACAAGCATAACCCAATCAAACGTAGCATAACAAAACGTAACGTGCCGCGATCAGCATTGCTGGCCTCGCCAGGACCAAGCAGAATATAATAGAACACACTTGAGCGCAGCAATGCGCCGAAAAGCAATGAAGAGTGCGAAAGCCAAAGCTACCATGACCGAACATAACATAACCTAACTTAACCGAACGCAACATATCTGAACCTGACGTGCCGAAACAACCATTGCTAGGCTCCCCAGTGCCTAGTGGAAAATATTACAGCACAGTAGAGAGCAGAAATCCACAGAAAAGCAGTGCGCGGCACAAAACTCGTAGCTATCCTGTCCTAAACTGACCAAACGTAACGTAAACAAAGGTAGCATAACTCAGCCTAACGTGCCGGGACCACTTTTGCTGGCCTCCCAGAGCCAAGCAGAATAT
>NW_016950137.1:0-610 GCF_001483705.2 Eufriesea mexicana
CTTGCATAAGTAAGGCGGAAAGATGCTTTTTCAGTGCTTTATCCATTGCAATGATATAGATTGCGGCTGGAAAACACCATTTTGTTGACTTTTTCGACTAATATCGTGGTGAGCTAACTTCCTTGCGTAAGTAAGGTGGAAAAATGCTCTTGGCGTGCTATAGCCATTGCAATGCTGTAGAATCTGTCTCGAAAGTTCAATTTTATTGACATTTTCGACTAATATCGTGGTGAACTAACTCCCTTGCATAAGTAAGGCGGAAAGATGCTCATTCAGTGCTTTTTCCATTGCAATGATATAGATTGTGGATGGAAAATACAATTCTGTTGACGTTTTCGGCTAATATCGTGGTGAGCAAACTTCCTGCGTAAGTAAGGTGGATAGATCCTCTTTGCGTGCTATAGCCATAGCAATGCTGTAGAATCTGTCTAGAAAGTTCAATTTTATTGACATTTTCGACTAATATCGTGGTGAGTTAACTTTCTTGCATAACCAAGAAGGATACCAAGAAGGAAAGATCCTATTGGCGAGCTATAGCCGTCGCAAAGCTACAGAATCTGCCTGGAAAGTTCAATTTTGATGACATTTTCAACTAATATCGTGGTGAGCT
>NW_016950138.1:0-586 GCF_001483705.2 Eufriesea mexicana
TTCACTATTATAGTCGTTTTCGACTTATATCGTGTTGGGCTCAGTTTCGTGCATAAATAAGGAGGAAAGATACCAATGGCGTGCTATAGCCATTGCAATGCTATAGAATCTGGCTGGAAGATTCAATTTTATTGACATTTTCCACTAATATCTTGGTGATATCACTTTCCTTTATAAATGTTGGCGAAAGATTCTATTGGCGAGCAATAGCCATAGCAAAGGTATAGAATCTGTCTGAAAAGCACGATTATCATGGACATTTTCGACTAATATCGTGGTGAGCTACATTTCCCGCATAAATAATGAGAAAATATACTATTGGCGTGCTATAGCCATGCAATGCAGTAGAATCTGGCTCGAAGATTCAATTTTAGATTCATTTTCGTCTAATATCGCGGTGAGCATACTTTGTTGTATAAATATGGACGAAAGATACTGTTGGCGTGATATAGCCATAGCAAAGGTATAGAATCAGGCTAAAAAATCCGATTTTATTGACATTTTCGACAAATATCGTGGTGACCTACCTTTCCTGCATAAATAATGTGGATAGATTCTATTGGCGTGCTGTTGCCATTACAGTGCT
>NW_016950139.1:0-636 GCF_001483705.2 Eufriesea mexicana
AGAGTAGAGCGTAGAAATCATCCAAAAACCGTATGTATCACGAAAGTCAAAACCTACCCAGCCAGAACTTAACCTAAGCTATCCTTGCCAAACCTAACTGTACTCAATCTATCGCGCCTAGACAGCGTTTGCTGGCGTCCCCAGAGCCAAGCAGGAAATATTAGCGCACAGTAGTTCGCAGAAATCCGCCGAATAGCGGTGTATAGCACAAGAGCCAGAGATAACTTTTCCTTCCGCAACAAATCGCCACACAACCTAACGTAACATAGCTCAACACAACGTGCCGAGACCATTGTTACTGGCCTCCCCAGGGCACAGCAGAAAACAGTGGAATACAGAACAGCGCAGAAATCCGACGAATAGCAGTTTATATCACGAAACTCAAAGCTACACTTACCGAAGGTAACATAACCTAACCTAACCAAACGTAACCCATCTCAGCTTAACGCGTGGAGACCAATAATGTTGGACTCCACAGAACTCCACAGAGACATGCAGAGCATATTAGGGCTATGTGGAGCGCATAAATCCACAGCATTGCAGATTACAGCACGAAAGTCGAGGATACCCTAACATAGTCTGACCTAATCTAGCTAAACCAAACGTAACGTACCTCAACATGACGTACCGAGACCA
>NW_016950140.1:0-624 GCF_001483705.2 Eufriesea mexicana
AGCTCACCACGATATTAGTCGAAAATGTCAATAAAATTGAATTTTCCAGCCAGACACTATAGCTATGCAATTCCTGTAGCACGCCAATAGAACCTTTCCTCATTACTTACACAAGGAAGTAAGCTCCACACGATATTAGTCGAAACTGTCTATATAATTGAACTTTCCTGCCTTATTCTATAGCATTGCGAAGGCTATAGCACGCCAATAGGATCATTCCTCCATATTTATGTAAGAGAGTTAGCTCATCACGATACTAGCCGCAAATGTCAACAAAATTGTATTTTCCGGCTACATTCTATATCATTGCACTGGCTATCGAACTCAAAAAGCATCTTTCCTCCTTACTTACGCAAGGAAGTTAGCTCACCACGATATTAGCTGAAAATGTCAATAAAATTGTATTTTCCAGTCACAATATATATCATTGCAATGGCTATAGCACTCAGAAAGCATCATTCCACCTTAGTTTCGCAAGGAAGTTAGCTCACCACGATATTAGTCGAAAATGTCAACAAAATTGTATTTTCCAGACACACTCTATAACATTGCAATGGCTAAAGCACTAAAAAAGCGTCTTTCCTCCTTACTTACGCAAGGAAGTTAGCTCACCACGATATTAGT
>NW_016950141.1:0-721 GCF_001483705.2 Eufriesea mexicana
TTAATTATGCAAGAAAGTTGGTTCACCAAGATATCAGTCGAAAATGTCTATAAAAATGAATTTGACAACCTGATTCTATGGCATTGCATTGGCTATAGCACGAAAATAGGACATTTCCTCCTTATTTATGCAAAAAACCACGGCCACCACGATATGAGTCGAAAACGTCAATAAAATTATATTTTCCTTCCACTCTCTATACCTCTGCTATGGCTATAGCGCGCCAATAGAATAATTCGTCCATACTTATACAAGAAAGTTAGGTGACCTCGATGTTATTCGAAAACATCAATAGAATTGAATTTTCCAGCCGGATTCTGTAGCATCGCAATGACTATAGCACGCCAGTACAACCTTTCCTCCTTCTATATGCAAGAAAGTTAGGTCACCACGATAGTAGTCGATAATGTGTATAATATTGAATTTTCCAGCCAGAATCTAGAAACAGATTCTATAGCTTTGCAATGGCTATAGCACGCCAATAGGTTATTTCATCCTTAGTTATGCAAGGATGTTAGCTCGCCACGATATAAGTCGAAAATGTCGATAAAATTTAATTTTCCAGCCAGGTTCTATGGCATTGCAATGGCTGTAGCTCGCAAATAGGATATTTCTTCCTTTCTTATGCAAGAAAGTTATATGACTACGATATTAGTCAAATATGTCAATAAAAATGAATTTTCCAACCAGATTCTACAGCAGTGCAATGGCTATATTACGC
>NW_016950142.1:0-261 GCF_001483705.2 Eufriesea mexicana
ATGGATGCATTAATGGAAGTATGGATGTGGGGGTGTATGGATGAATGTATGCATGGATGGATGAATGGATGGTTGCATGGATTTATGGATGGGTGGATGGGTGGATGTATGTACGGATGTATGCATGGATGTATGTATGGATGCATTAACGGACGTATCTATGAATGCATGTATGGGTGAGCGTATGTGTGTATGCGGGGATGTATGGATGTATGTATGGAATATGTATGGATGTACGTATGGAAGGATGAGTGCATAGAT
>NW_016950143.1:0-1270 GCF_001483705.2 Eufriesea mexicana
AAACATATGAAATACATAAGATGTATATTTCGTTAACTATTGTATCGTAACTATTGTATAGTAACTATTGTATAGCAACGAATCATAAGTATGAAGTTTGTGGCAATTATACACATTTAAAATTGTATATCTCATCTATTTATTAGACGTAATAGTTTGTATTTCAAAATAAAATACATATCTCGGTGTTGGTTACATCCGTCGAATTATATGTCCATGCGTTCAGGTTTTAGTAAATGATACTAAATAATGTAGAATAACTATATTTGTATTAATATCGCACGCGTTAAGGTAAGTACGAACTCTGCTTTATCGGCTTGCATTCGTTGAATCTACTCACTGGAACAATTTCAATAAACACAGAGGCCATAGATCGTACGAAGAAAGGAGTGTTTGTTTCAGTGTTATTCAATAATGCCGCAAATCCATAAAGGTAGGATATATGGACAAATTTTGTCATGTAAAGTAATTTTTATAAGTGAAAATTGTCAGATAACACCATCCCGTAGGGAAATAAATAATGCTTGTACTTTATTGTGTTTTGAATTACAATACATTGCAATATATCACAATAATTACAAAAAATATTGTTAGCGCATAATTTATTTTTGTATTAATATATTCTTTAGGTTTTTTTTTTGTATATGTAAATTGCATAAATATTCGCAGTCTAGTAATTGTGAGAAGAGTCTTTATTTGGATAGCGCCACCCTGCATAAAGATTTATACTGCTTTGAGGACAGCCTATAAAACCCTGTCATTATACTGCTTTGAGGACAGCCTATAAAACCCTGTCACAAGCGTTTGACGACACAACTCTATCGATAATTCACCATCACGCATCTCGCAAGGCAAGTAAAATATTTTCTGACTCCTTCATTTAAAAAACAGATTCAGAGTTCTTTAGGTCTCACAGGATATTTTCATCAATTTATTCGGGATTATGTGAAAATTGCTTGTTTTTTGTCAGATTTGTTGAAAGACAACGTTAAATATAATTTCAACACGGAACAACTAAGATAGCTCGAAATGTAGGAAATTAAATCAAACAGCGTTTCGTATGGTAACAACTAAGTATTTGTTTAAGTCCAACTACGAAAATCCAACAATAATTGTTGGAAGAAGGAAACAGCGCCATCCGTCGTACACAAATAATAGTCCATCGGAAGTCACTAGACATTTATGCCTGTCCTAATATGACCACTAAGCCGTTAACACTGAAATAAATTACAGAGCAATATACTTTTTCGTTATTTATATTGAGTAAATA
>NW_016950144.1:0-276 GCF_001483705.2 Eufriesea mexicana
TAAGCTACGTTCGGTTATGTTAGGGCAGGCTGGGTTGTGTCAGGATATCTCCGACATTTCTGCTAAACCAGAAACATGGCGAATTTCTGCACTCTACTGTGCTCTAGTATATTCTGCTTGGATCTCGGGTGGGCTGTAGTGGTGTTGACGGCACGTTAGTTTGAGTTATGTTACGTTTGGTTATGACAGGTTAGGGTAAGCTTGGATAGGATTGCTTTGACCTTTGCGCTATACACGGCTATTCGTTGGATTTCTGCGCTCTACTGTATTCTAGTC
>NW_016950145.1:0-5142 GCF_001483705.2 Eufriesea mexicana
GATATCTGCACGTCAGGTTGAGCTTGGCTAAGTTTGGTAGTGTTAGGATCGGTTAAGTTAGGACAGGGAACCTTTGACTAGTGTGCTACATACTGCTTTCCGGTGGATTTCTCCTATCTACTGAGCTCTAACATGCTCTGCTTCGCTCTGGGGAGGCCAGAAATAGTGGCCGCGGCATGTTAGGTTGTGTTAGGTTTCGTTTGTGTAGTCTTTGCTAGCATGGGTTAGGTTTGTATAGCTTTGATTTTTCTGCGATGCACTGAGATTCTATGGATTCCTGTGCCCTGATCGTCTCTAATATGTTCTGCATGGCGCTGTGGTAGCCAGCAATAGTGGTCTCGGCACGTTAGGTTGAGCTGTGATGCGTTCGGTTAGGCTATGTTAGTTTGGGTTATGTCTAGATAGCTCTGTCCTTGGCGTTATACACTGTTATTCGGTGGAATTCCGGGCTCTACTGTACTCTAGTATGGTCTGCTTGGCTCTGGGGAGGCCAGCAATAATGGTAGTGGCACGTTAGGTTGAGCTTCGTTACATATGGCAGTTAGGTTGGTTAGGTTGTGATAGGGTACACTTGACTTTTGTGCTACATACTGCTTTTCGGTGGATTTCTCCGCTCTACTGCGCTTTAATATGCTTTGCTTTGCCCTGGGGCGCCAGATATAGTGGCCGCGGCATGTTAGTTTGTGTTAGGCTACGTTTGGCTTGGGTAACGCCAGTATTGCTTCGACCTTTCTGCTGTACACTGCGATTCTATGAATTTCTGCGCCATACTCTCCTCTAATATGTTCTGCATGGCCCTGGGAAGACCAGAAATGGGGGTCGCGGCACGTTAGAGTTAGATTACGTTGGGTTGGGATAGGTTACGCTGGGTTAGGCTGGGATAGCCATGACTTCTGTGCTACACACTGCAATTCTACGGGCTTCTGTGCCCTACTTTGCGCTATCACTACCTGCTTGTCTCAGGAGATGCCAGGAATGGTCATAGCGGCACGATAGGTTGAGCTATGTTACGTTTGGTTAGGTAAGTTTCGGTTAGGTTCGGATAGGACAGCTTTGACTATTGTGCTATACACAGCTATTCGGTCCATACTTACGCTCTGCATTTCTCTACTAGAATCTTCTTGTCCCTGGGAAGGCCAGCAATAGCGGTCGTGGCACGTTTGGTTGAGTTATGTTACGTTCGATTAGGTTATGTTAGGTTAAGCCTGTTTTGGACGGCTATGACACTTGTGCTATACACTGCTATTCTGCGGATTTCTGGGCTCCACTGTGCTCTAGTATATTCTGCTTGGCTATAGGGAGTCCATCAGTATTGGTCACGGCAAGGTTGCTTGAGCTATGTAGCGCTTTGTTACGTCACGTTTGGATATGTTGGGATACTATAGAGTTGACTTTTGTGCTATAGACTGATATTTGGTGGATTTATCCGCTCTACGTTGTACTACTCTACTCTGTTCGACTAAAGCGAGGCCAGCAATAGTGGTCCAGGTACGTTAGGTTGAGTCAGGCTACGTTTGGTTAGGTTAGGTTTTGTTATGTCCAGTATATTCTGCGAGGCTCTGGGGAGGCAAGCAATAGTGTTCTCGGCACGTTAGTTTGAGGTAAGCTACGTTCGGCTCTGTTACGTTTGGCTATGCTAGGATAGGGTAGCTACGACTATTGTGATATGCACTGCGGTTCTATGGATTACTGCGCTTTACTCTCCTCTAATAAGTTCTGCTTGGCTCTGCGTATAGCAACAATAGTGGTGCCGGCACGTTAGGCTGCGATATGTTGCGTTTGGTTATGTTACGTTTGGTTAGGTTGAGATAGGGTAGCTTAGACTGTTGTGTTATACATTGCTCTTCGGTGGATTTCCGCGCTCTACGTTGCTCTACTATACCCTGTTCCGCTCTCGGGAGGCCAGCTATAGTGCTCGCAGCACGGTTGTCTGAGATAGAATACGTTTGGTTACGTTAGGTTAGGATAGCTTCGACTTTTTTGCTGCACGCTGCTATTCTATGGTCCTCTGTGCTCAACTGTGCGCTATCACATCCTGTCTGTGACCGAGGACGCCAGGAATAGTGGTCGCGGCACGTTCGGTTGGATTATGTTACGTTTGGTTAGGATAGGTTAGGATTTGTTTGGTTATTATACCTTTGACTCCTTTGTTTTCACAGCATTGCGGCGTATTTCTGCGTTCTACTGTGCTCTAGTATATTCTTGTTGGCTCTGTGGAAGTCAGCAGTGGTGGTCCAGGCGCGTTAGGTCCAGTTATGTTACGTTTGGTTATGTTACGTATGGTTAGGTTAGGCTAGGGTTGCTATGTCTTTTGTGCTATACACCGCTATTCGGTGGACTTCTGAGATCCACTGTGATCTGATATGCTCAGCTTGTATCTCGGAAAGGTAGCAATAGTGGTCTCGGCACCTTATGCTGAGTTGTGCTACGTTTGGTTGGGTTAGCTTAGGTAAATCTAGGATAGGTTATCTCCACCCTTGTGCTTTACACTGCTGTGCCGCAGACTTCTGTGGTCTACTGTGCTCTAGTATATCCTGCTTGGCACTGGGAAGATCAGCAATAGTGGTGTAGGGCGGTTAGGTGGTAACAGGTTACATCTGGTTATGCTAAGTTTGGTTAGCTTAGGCTAGGTCAGCTTTGACTTTTGAGCTATACACTGCTATTCGGTGGATTTCTGCGCTCTGCTGTGATCTAATATGCTCTCTTTGGCTCTGGGGAGGCCAGCAATGCAGTCTCGGCACTTTAGGATGTGTTAGGCAACGGTTGGTTAGGGTAGACTTGCCTGGGTTAGGTTAGGATACCTTTAACCATTCTGCTTCACATTGCCATTCTATGTGTTTCTTCGATCTACGATCCACTAAAATATTCTGTTTAGTGATGGGGGGCCAGCAATAGTCCACTCTGCTCGTTAGGTTTAGTTAGTCTATGTTTGATTAGGTTAGGATAGGTCAGGTTAGGTTAGGATATCCTTGACCTTTGTCCTATACAGTGTTGTTTGGAGGCATTCTGCGCTCTACTTTGCTCTAGTACGTTCTGCTTCTCCCTTGGAAGGCCAGCAATATTGGTATCGGCACGTCAGGTTAAGTTACGTTACGTTTGCTTATATTACGTTTTGATAGGAAAGGGTAGGAGAGATCTGACTTGTGTGCTATACACTGCTATTCGTTATATTTCTGCGCCCTTCATGGCTCTACCAAACTCCGCTCGACTGTGGGGAGACCAGCAGCAGCGGTCGTTGTGCGATAGGTTCAGTTAAGGTACGTTCGGTGATTCCAGGTTATGTTACGTTTGGTTAGGATGGCTTTGACTTTTGTGGCATAAACTGGTATTCGGTTGATTTGGGTACTCTACTGTGCTCTAATATGCTCTGCTTGGCGCTGGGTAGGAAAGCAATTGTTGTCTCGGTACGTTAGTTTGAGTTAGACTCCGTTTGGCTATGTTATGTTATGTCAGGTTAGGCTCGGATAGGTTTGACTTTTGCGCTGTACACTGCTATTCGGTGGATTTCTGCGCTCTACTGTGATCTAACATTCCGCGCTTTCCTCCGTGCATTCCATAAATAGTGGCCGCGGCGCGTTAAGTTCAGATAGGTTACCTTTCGTAAGGTTAGGTTTGTTTGCATTAGGTTAGGATATCTTTGCCTTTCGTGCTATACACTACCATTATATGGACCTCTGCGCTCTACTCTCCTCTAATATGCTCTGCTTGACTCTGGAGAGGCCATTAATACTATAGTGTCGGCTCATTATGTTGAGTCAGGCCACGTTCGGTTAGGTTAGGCTAGGAGACGTTGGGCCAGGGTATCTTCTACTTTTGTGCTATGCACAGGAATGCAGCAGATTACGGCGGTCTACCGTGCTCTAGCGTATTCTGCTTGGCCTGGAAAGGCTAGCATTAGAGGCCGCTGCACGTTTGTTTGGGTTAAGTTACGTTTGGTTTGGTTAGGTTAGGCCAGGTTTGGTCTGGGTATCTCTGATTATTGCGCTATACATTGCAATGCGGTTGATTTCTACGCTCTACTGCACTCTAATATGCTCTGTGTGGCTCTAAGGGTGCCAGGAATAGTGGTCTCGCCACTTTAGTTCGAGTTAGGCTACGGATGGATAGGTTAGGCTAGGATAACTTTGACTTTCGTGCTTTACACTGCTATTCGGCGGTGTTCTGAGCTCTACTGTCATCTAATATTCTCTGCTTTCTTCCGGGGAGGCCAGAAATAGCAGCCACGTCACATTAGGTTAGGATAGGATGCGTTTGGTTATATTACGTTTGTATAGGTCAGGATAGGATAGCTTTGAGTTGTGAGCCATACACTCCCATACGGTGAATTTCTGCGATCTACACTTCTGTACTATTCTCTTCTCAACCCTCGGGATTCGAGCAATAGTGGTCGTGGTACGCTAGGTTCAGTTGGGTTACGTTTGGACATGTCAGGTTAGGCTGTGGTTGGTTGGGGTGACTTCGACTTCTGTGCTACATACTGCTACTCAGTGAATTTCTGCGCTCTACTGTGCCCTAATAAGCACTGCTTGGCTATGTGCAGGCCAGCAATAGGGCTCTCGGCTCGTTAGGTTTAGTTATTCTACGCTTGGTGAGGTTAGGCTGGGCCAGGTTTGGTTAGGATACGTTTGACTTTCGTGATATGCACTCCCGTCCTGTGAATTTCTGCGCTCTGCACTGCTCAACCATACTCTGCTCGACTCCCCGGATGCGAGCAGTCGCGGTCCTGGCACGTTAGGTTGAGTTACCTTACGTTCGTTTAGGTTTGGTTGGGTTTGGTTTGGCATGGGTAGCTTTGACTTTCGTGGTATACACAGTTATTCGGTGGATTCCTGCTATCCTCTGTGCTCTACCACAATCTGCTAGTCCCTGGGGTGGCCAGCAATGATGCACTCGGCACGTTAGGTTGAGTTAGGCTACGTTTGGTTAGGTTATGACAGTGTGGGTTAGGTTTGGGTGGCTTTGGCTAACGTGGTATACACTACTGTACAGTAGATTTCTGAGGTCCATTGTGCCCTAGTATATTCTGCTTGGCTCTGGGGATGCCAGATATCGTGGTCGCGGCACGTTAGGTTGTGTTAGGTTACGTTTGGTTATATTATGATTGGTTACGTTTGGAGGTAATATCTTCGACTTTTGTGCTGT
>NW_016950145.1:7953-9364 GCF_001483705.2 Eufriesea mexicana
ACTGTGCTCTAATATGTTTTGCTTTGCTGTGGGGAGGTGAGCAATAGAGGTCTAGGCACGTTAGGTTGAGATATGTTACATTTGGTTATGCTATGGTTGGTCCGGTTAGGCAGGTTATGCTTTGACTTTCGCGCTTTACTCTCCTATTCGGCGGAGTTCTGTGCTCTACTGTCGTCTGGTTTTCTCTGCTATGCTCTGGGGAGACCAGAAATAGCGGCCGCGTCACACTAGGTTAGGATAGGATGCGTTTTGTTATATTAAGTTTGTATTGATCAGGATAGGATAGCTTTGAGTATTAAGCCATAAACTCCCATACGGTGAATTTCTGCGCTCTACACTGCTGCACTATACTGTTCTCAACTCTGAGGATTCGAGCAGTAGTGGCCCTGGCACGTTAAGTTTAGTTATGTTACGTTCGCTTAGGTTAGGTTGGGTTTGGTTTGGCTAGGGTAGCTTTGACTTTCGTGTTGTACACTGCTACTTGGTGGATTCCTGCCCTCCACTGTGCTCTACTCTAATATGCTAGACCCTGGGGAGGCCAGCAATTGTGGACGCGACACGTTCCGTAGCGTTTAGCTACGTTCGGTTAGGTTATTTGCTTTGGGTCTGGTTTGGATGTCCATGACTCTTCTGCTGCACACTGCGTTTCTATGGGTTTCAGCGCCCTACTCACCTCTAATATATTCTGCTTGGCTCTGTGGAGGCCAGCAATATTGTTGGCGGCAATATACATTGAGCTTGTCTACGTTTGATGGTGCTACGGTAGGTAATGTTAGGAGAGGATAGCATTGACTTTTGTGCTATGCACTGCTATTCGGTGGATTTCTGAACTCTACTGGGCTCTAGTACATTCTGCTGGGCCCTCAGGATGTCAGTAACATAGGTCTAGACACGTTAGGTTGTGCTAGGTCGCGTTCGGCATGGCCATGTTTGCTTTGGTCAGGTATGGGTAGCTCCGACTTTTCTGCTATACCCTGCGGTACTATGGATTGCGGCGCTCTCGTCTCCTCTAATGTGTTCTGCATGGCGACGGGGAGGCCAGCAAAGGTGGACTCGGCTTGTCAGGTTTAGTTAGTCTCCGTTTGGCTAGGTTAGTTTAGGACAGGTTAGGTAATGATTTCTTTGACTTTTGTGCTATGCACTGCTATTTGCTGGCTTTCTTCCCTCTACTGTTTTCTAGTCAATATTCTGCTTGGCTCTGGGGAGGCCAGCGATAGTGATATCTGCACGTCAGGTTGAGCTTGGCTAAGTTTGGTAGTGTTAGGATCGGTTAAGTTAGGACAGGGAACCTTTGACTAGTGTGCTACATACTGCTTTCCGGTGGATTTCTCCATCTCTCTGTTCTCTAGCTCTGGGGAGGCCAGCGATAGTGATATCTGCACGTCAGGTTGAGCTTGGCTAAGTTTGGTAG
>NW_016950146.1:0-231 GCF_001483705.2 Eufriesea mexicana
ATAGCATGGTGAATAGATCGCATAACGCCTTCAATCCATTGGCAATTACAGCTACCTACTTGCTAGAGAATAAGCATATTCATAGTCTATAACATGTTATAGCTTGGTGAATAGATCGTCTAACGCTTTCAATCCAATGGCAAGTACAGCCATTTAATTTCCAGAGAGTAGGTCAATTCAAAATCTATAACCTGTTGTAGCATGGTGAATAGATCGCCTAACGCCTTCAAT
>NW_016950147.1:0-498 GCF_001483705.2 Eufriesea mexicana
AAATATTATTACCAACAATGAACTGATGAATAGCAATGCCATTTTTACGCAAAAATAGGATTTTTCATATATAATTAAAATAAGTGTATAAGTGAAAAAATTCGAAAATTGCGAAATTAATGGAAATGACATTGTAATAAGTTAGATGAATGAAACCATGTAGAAAAATGGAAAAATATGTATATTTGTAGCGTTATTTATCGAGTTACTAAAGAAAGATCTCCAGTAGCGTCGCGTCGGACCGACCGAAAGGGACGATCTCAGACGTATCGCTTCCAACCGGCCGAAGGGGACGAACGCCAGTCGTGTCTATTCGTACCGACTGAAAGGACGATCTCCGCTCCGGTCGATGCTAATAACAAAATATTATTACCAACTTTTAACTGGCGAATAGCAATGCCATTTTTACGCGAAAATAAGATTTTTCATATTAAATGAATATAAGTGCATAAGTGAAAATATTCGAAAATTGAGAAATAAATGAAAATGACACTGTAG
>NW_016950148.1:0-1533 GCF_001483705.2 Eufriesea mexicana
CGCAGGAGAGGGCACGAATACACCGAATAACAGTGCATAGCTCGAAAGTCTGCGCTATCCTAGTCTAACCCAAACAAACATAGCCCTGCGAAATGTAGCCCAACCCAGCCTAACGTGACGAGACCAATATTACTGGACACCCGTGTGTGCTTGCAGCTTCCGCCACCCTACGCGCGAGGAGCACGTGCTACGCCCGCGGACTCACACCGCGGCCCCCTTCTGTAGCATAACTGCCGCGCAGGAGGCCACCGCATGCCACGCACCTAAGCCCTCCGTCATCCGCGCCACAACGATGGAGAGTGAAAGGCCCAGACCCACCACGCGACAAAGTACCCGGCGCTCGCGAGCCCACGCCGGACGTTCCTCCAGCGTTTGCTGCACCGTGTCCCGACCTTCGCCGCAGTGATGACACCGCGTCTCACGTTCCCGCCCAATGCGACACAGGCATTTCACGAAGCACCCGTTCCCGGTTAGCAACTGTGTCAGGCGGAAAGTTTGCCAGCTGCCGATTCGCCCCCATTCATCCAGCACGGGGAGCACAGCCTCGATCGCCCGGTGCCACCGGCTGCTCGGGTTCCTCAGCCGCGCTCGCCAGGCGGTCATCAAGGACTGTCGAACCGTTCGCCTCAACGAAGCGGCCACTTCTTCAGGAGCACCGCAGCCGCCAGCGTGTAGGAGACCGTAGATACGGGCCTCCCTGCCTCTTGCAGTTCGAACGGCGGGACACCAGCCAGGACCATCGCCGCTTCGTGGGATATCGTGCGGTAACCGCGCACGACCCTGATCGCCATTCTGCGAGCGACTCGTCGGAGAATCGCCAGACTGCGCGGACTGGCAACCAGGTCGTTCGCCCAGAGAGGAGCCCCGTAAAGTGCCACCGAGCGAACGACTCCCGCGTTGAGGCGGTGCACCCTCCCGTCTGGACCTCCCAGGTTGGGTAGCAGGCGACGCAGCGCCAACGCCATACCTTCCCGGCGTTGTTCCAGCGCGAGGAAATGTTCGTCGAACTTCCAGTGGCTATTGAGTACGAGACCGAGGCATTTCATCCGGTCCCATACCTCGACTACGACGTTCCCCACGCGCATCAGGGACTTGGACGGCTTCCCGTCGTGCCGGTGGCAAAACTACGTTGCCTCGGTCTTCTCGTGGGAGATAAAGAGCCCCAGACTCTGGACGCTAATCGCGACGAGGGCCACGCCGCTTTCCGCGCGCAGCGTGGCCTCCACACAACTCGACCCGGCGGCCATCACCAGCGTGTCGTCCGCGTAACACGTCAGGCTCAGTCCGCGGAGGAGGGGAGTGCGCAACACGGCGTCGTACGCGAGGTCCCAGAGGATCGGCCCGAGTACCGATCCCTGTGGAACCCCGCAGTTCGTCGCCCGCACGACGGACGAGTATCGTCCGGGATACTCGATCGAGCGCTCCGCTAAATAGTCGCCGATAACCGCCATCATGTACTGGAGAACCCTGTGGTACAACAGGGCACAGCGGATGGCGGCCCAGGGCAGAGTGTTGAAGGCGTTGGCGATATCC
>NW_016950148.1:2034-2428 GCF_001483705.2 Eufriesea mexicana
CGGCGGACACCGCGCGTCGTCGACGACGCGCCCGGATGTTCTGGCGCCGGTCGAGCACGCAGAGCTCCCGGAGCTGCGCGATTTCGGCCGACCACCAGTGCATTGCACCACGCGAAGGTGGCACCGTCAACCGCGGCACGGCGTCGTCGCGCGCGAGTCATCGCCGTCCTTAGCCCCTCCGCCCCTCAGCCCGCTTCGTCGTTTTCGCGCCCGACGTCCCCATCCGCCCAGGCGACGACCTGGACGTCCGCGGCGAACAGGTAGCTGTCGAGGCGCCCGAGCGCCCATCGCAGCGCGGTTGTGTGCTTCTCGCTGGGTTCCAGACCGGTGGGAAGAGTCACGGCAAGCATCATGGTGATATGGAGGTGGTCGTTAAGCGTTTCCAATTCCACCG
>NW_016950149.1:0-503 GCF_001483705.2 Eufriesea mexicana
AACCGAACTCAACCTAGCGTGCCGATACTATTACTGTGGCCTCCACAGAGCCGTGCATAACATATCAGATGGGAGTAGAGCGCGGAAATAAACTGATTAGCAGTGCCTAGCACAAGAGTCAAAGCTACCCTATCCTAACTTTGCCAAACGTAAGATAAACCTACGTAACGGAAGTTAATCTAACATGCCGAGGACACTACTGCTGGCCGCCCCAGAGGCAAGCAGAACATACTAGAGCACAGGACAGCGCAGAAATGCCACGAACAGCAGCGAATATTACAAAAATCAGATATATCCAATCCCTACCTGAAACAACCTAAACATACCAAACGTAGCCTGACACAAAATTACGCGACGAGACAACTGTTGCTGGCCTCCTCAGGGCCAAGAGGATCATACTAAAGCACAGTAAAGTGCAGGATTCCACGGAGTAGCAGGGCACAGCACAAATCGCAAAGATCTCCACTCCCAACGAAACAAGGCCTAACGTAACATTGCTGAAC
>NW_016950149.1:532-1001 GCF_001483705.2 Eufriesea mexicana
CTACGCTCCCCAGAGCCCAGCAGAACATACTGGTACAATGTAGAGCGCGGAAGCCCACCGAATAGCAGTGTATAGCACAAAAGTCAAAGTTATACTATCCTAATTTATCCAACCGTTGCATAATCAAACGTAACATATTTCAACCTAACGTACCGCAACCACTATTGCTGGCCTCCCCAGAGTCGAGCAGGACCTACTACAGGGAAGGAGTGCACAGAAACCCATAGAATCGCAGAGTAGGGCACAAAAGTCAAATCAATCCAGACCTAAGTCAAGGTCACGTAACGTAACCAAACGTAGCCTACCATAGCACAATGTGCCGCGACCTCTATTGGTTGCCTCCCCAGGGACAAGCAGATTGTAGTAGAGCACAGTAGAGAACAGGAATGCACCGAATAACAGTGTACAGTACGGAAGTCAAAGTTACCCTAACCATACGTCTCACAGCATTAACCAACCAAACATAACA
>NW_016950150.1:0-2357 GCF_001483705.2 Eufriesea mexicana
TCGGCGGACTTCGGCGCTCTACATTGTTCTAATATGCAATGCATGCCCCTGGGGAGTCCAGCACTATTATCCCCGTCACGTTAGGTTTATGTATGTTACGCTTGGTTTGGGTAGGTTTGGTGAGATTAAGTTAGGATATCTTTGACATTTGTGCCACATACTGCAATATGGTGGATTACTGCGCACAACTCTGCTCTAGCATATTCTGCTTGGCTTTGGAGAGCCAGAAAGTATGATCCTGGCGCGCTAAGTTGAATTAGGTTACGGTCGGCTTGGCAAGGTTAGGATATGTTTGGGTAGGGTAACTTTGACTTTTGCGCTATACACTGCAATGCGGTGGATTTCTGCACTCTTCATTGCTCTACTATTCTCTGCACGACTCCGGGGAGGCTGGCAATAGCGGTCGTGGCACGATAGATTTATTTAGGCTTCGTTTGGTTATGTTATGATAGGATACGTTTGGATAGGATGGCATTGACTTTTGTGTTATACACATCTATTCGGCGATTTCTGCGCTCTACTCTTCTCTAATGCGTTCTGCTGGGCTTCGTGGAGGCCAGCAATAGAGGTTTCAGCTAGTTAGGTTGAGCTATTCTACGTTTGGTTGTGTTAGGTTAGGTAAGGTCTGGTTGATGTAGCTGTGACTTTCCTGCTCTACACAGTTATTCGGTGGACCCTTGTGCTCCACTGTGCTCTACCCTAATCTTCCAGATCCTGTGGATGCCAGCAATAGTGGACGCGGCAAATTACGTTGTGCTTGCCCACGTTAGGTTAGGTTACGTTAGTTTGGTTTAAGTTCGGATATCTGTGACCCTTCTGCTGTACACTGCGATTGTATGGATTTCTGCGCCCTACACTCCTTTAATATGTTCCGCTTGGCTCCGTGGAGGACAGCAAAAGTGTCTGGCGGCACGTTTGGTTGAGCTTTGATACGTTTGGTAGTGTTACGATTGGTTAGGTTAGGATAGTGTACCCTTGACCTTTGTGCTACATACTGCTTTCGGTGGAATTTTGCGCCCTACTGTGACCTAGTTTTCCCTGATTTGCTCTGGGAATTCTAAAAACAGTGGCCGCGGCGCGTTAGGGTGGTATATGTTACGTTTGGTTAGGTCGTGTTAGGCCTGCCTAGGTCAAGAAATCTTTAAC
The DNA here is from genome assembly GCF_001483705.2 of Eufriesea mexicana. Classification (NCBI taxonomy): domain Eukaryota; kingdom Metazoa; phylum Arthropoda; class Insecta; order Hymenoptera; family Apidae; genus Eufriesea; species Eufriesea mexicana. The sequence continues at coordinate 1,147 of NW_016950150.1, forward strand.
TTCTGTGCTATACATCACTATTTTTGGCTTCGTTCGCTCTACCGTGCTATACTTTACCATGCTCGACTCTAGGGAGGTCAGCAATAGTGTTTATGGCACGATAGGCTGTGTTAGGCCACGTCTGGTAATGTAACTATTGGCCATGTTAGGCTAGGGTAGCTATGACTTTTGTGCTATACACCTCTATTCGAAGCATTTCTACGCTCTGCATTGCTCCGCTCTACTCTGCTCGACTATAGGGTGGCCAGTAATAACTGTCTCGTTACGTTAGTTTGAATTATGCTACGTTTGGTGAGGATATGTTAGCTTAAGTTAGGTACGGATTGCTTTGACTTTTGCGGTATTAACTGCTTTTGGGCGGACTTCTGCGCTCTACTGTGCTGTAGTGTGTCCTGTTTGGTTCTGGGAAGCTAGCAGTGGTGGCTTCAGCACGCACGTTTGTATTAGGTTACGCGTGGCTTTGCAAGGTTTCGAATATATTCGGTTAGAGATGCTTTGACTTTTCGGCTGTGCACTGCTAGTCGGTCGATAGCTGTGCAATCCACTGCCCTACCAGCATCTGCTTGTCTCCGGGGAGGCCAGTAATAGTGGTCGTGTCAGGTTTGGTTTAGTTATGTTACGTTCGGATAGGCTCGGTTTGGTTAAGTTTGGAAAGGGTGGCTTCGAGTTTTGTGCTATACACTGCCATTCGGTCGACATCTGCGCTCTGCATTGTTGTACTAGCATCTGATTGTCTATGGGCAGGCCAGGAATGGTGGCATCGGCACGATATGCTAAGCTATGTTACGTTTGGTTGTATTACGCTTGGATATGCTACAACAGGATGAAGTTGACTTCTGTGCCATACACTGCTTTCCGGTAGATTTCTGCACTGCACGGCCATCTAGTATGCTCTGCTTGGCACTGTGGATGACTGCAACGGCAGACTCCGCACGTTAGTTTGCGTTAGGTTTCGTTCGCCTAATTTAGGCTATGTCAGGTTAGGTTAGGGTATCTTTGACTTTTGTGCGCTGCATGTCAGTGCGTCGGACATCTGCGCTCTCATGTGCTTTAGTATATTCTGCTTTGGTCCGGGGAGGTCAGCAACAGTGGTCTAGGCACGTTGGGTTGTGTTCGGCTACGTTTGGCTCCATTTTGCTCGGTTATGTTAGGCTTAGATAACTATGACCCTTGTGCTGTACACTGTTATTCGGCGGATTTCTGCGCTCTAC
>NW_016950151.1:0-843 GCF_001483705.2 Eufriesea mexicana
TCTGACATGACCTGCTTGGCTTTGGGGTGGCCATTATTTATGGTCTCGGCACGTTAGGTGTAGTTATGTTTCGGTCCGTTACGTTAGGTTTGGAAGATTTGGTTAGGATTTCTTGGACTTTTATGCTATACACTGCTATTCGGTGCATTTTCGCGCTCAACATTTCTCTACCATACTCCGCCTGACTCTGCGGAGGCAAGCAGTTGTGGACGTTGCTCGTTAGTTTGAGATAGTTATGTTTGGTCCGGTCAGGTCAGGTAACGTTCGGTAGGGATAGCATTGACTTTCGTACTCTACACTATTGTGTGCTGGATTCCTGTGATCCTATGTGCTCTACCATATTGCGTTCGCTTTGGGGACGCCCGCAGAATTGCGTTCGCTTTGGGGACGCCCGCAGCAGTGGTCGCGGCACGTTACCTCGAATCATGCTGTGGTCCGTTTTGTTAGGTTAGGTCTGGTTAGGTCGGGATAACTTCGATTTTTGCACTGTACACTGCTATTCGGTGAATCTCTGTACTCTGCATTGCTCTACAATACTCTGCCCGACTCTGGGGAGACGAGCAATAGCGGTAACGGCATGTTGAGTTGAGTTAGGTATCGTTTGCTTAGGCTAGGTTAGGTTATGTTCGGTTAGAATAGAAAAGGGTAACATTGACTTTTGCGCTATGCACTGCTGTCCGGTGGATTTCTGCGCTCGACGGTACTCTAATATGCCCTGCTTTGCACTGGTTGGGCCAAAAATGGTAGTCGCAGTGCGTTAGGTCGAGTTAAGTTACGTTTGGCAAGTTTACGTTAGCACAGGTTATGTTTGGAAGTCCTTGACCTTCCTGCTATACACTGCCA
>NW_016950152.1:0-671 GCF_001483705.2 Eufriesea mexicana
CGCAGAAGTCCGCCGAACAACGCTCTGTACCACGAATGTCAAAGCAATCAAACCTAACCCAAAGTAACCCAACCATACCAAACGCAGCCCAACTCAGGCTAACGTGCCGAGAGTAATACTGCTGGCCTCCCCAGAGTGAAGCAGGGTGCGGAAGAGCAATGTAGAACATATAAATTCAGCGAACAGCTGTCTATTGCACAAGAGTCACAGCTATCCTAGCCTAACCGCAACAAACATAACATAACCAAACGTAACATAAATCAACCAAACGTGTCTAGACCTCTGATGCTGGCATCCCCAGAGACAAGTAGAATATACTAGAGCGCAGCTGAGCTCAGACATCCACCGAATAGCAATGTACAGCACAAGAGTCAAAGCTATCCTCTGCTAACATAACCGAACGTAACATAACATAGCATAACGTGACGCGACCACTGTTGCTGGCCTCCGCGCAGACAAGCACATGCTAGTAGAGCAATGCACGGCGCTGATATCTACCGTATAGCAGTGTGATGCACAGGAGTCAGAGCTGCCCCTGCCAAACCCAGATCCAACAAAACGTAATCTAACGCAACCTGTCGTGCAGCGAGCACCATTGCTGGCCTCGAAGGGCCATGCAGAACATATTAGAGGAGGGTAGGGCGCCGGAAATCGTAGAACTGCTGTGCATA
>NW_016950153.1:0-1279 GCF_001483705.2 Eufriesea mexicana
GGATGTATGGATGTATGGATGTATGGACGTATGGATGTACGAATGTAAGGATGTACAGGTGTACGGCTGTATGGATGGATGGATGTATGGTTGTATGTATGGATGTATGGAAGGATATATGTATGGTTGTATGTATGTATGGATGGATGGACTTATGAATGTGTGGATGTATGAACGTGTTGATGGATGGATGTATGGATGGATAGATGTATGGGTCGATGGATGTATGGATGGGTGCTAGCACGGATGAATGGATGTTTGGTTCGATGGATGTATGGATGGGTGGATGTATGGATGGATGGATGTATGGAAAGATGGATGTGTGGATGTATGTATGTATGGATGAGTGGTTGCATGGATGGATGCATGTATGGATGGATTGAGGCATGGGTGGGCAGATGTACGAATGTATGAATATATGGATGTATATATGTATGGATGTATGGATTTTTGGGTGTATGGGGGTGTGGATGGATGGATGTATGGATGTATGTATGTGCGGATGGCACGATATATGGATGGATGAATGTATTGATGTACGAATGTATGGATGTACGGATGTATGCTTGCATGGATCTCTATTTGTATGGATGTATGGATGGCTGGATGTATGAGTGGATGGATGTATGGATGGATGGACGTATGGGTGTATGTATGGATGTATGTATGGATGTATGGTTGGTTGTATGGATGTATGGATGGATGGATTTATGGATGCGTGGGTGTATGAAAGTATGGATGGATTGATGTATGGGTGGATAGATGTACGGATCGATGGATGTATGGATGGGTGATAGTATGTATGGATGGATGTATGGAAAGATGGATGTATGGATGGATGTATGTATGGATGAATGGTTGTGTGGATGGATGGACGTTTGGATGGATTGAGGTATGGATGGACGGATGTTCGTATGTGTGAATGTATGGATGTATATGTGTACGTATGTATGGATTAATGGATGTACGGATGTATGGATGTGTGGATGTACGTATGTATGAATGTATGGATGTAATAATGTATGGATGTATATCTGTATGTATGTATGGATGGCTGGATGTATCAGCAGATGGATGTATGGTTGGATGTATGTATGGATGTATGTATGGATGTACGTATGGATGTATGTATGGTTTTATGGATGAATGGATGTATGGATTTATGGATGTGTGGATGTATTAATGTATGGATGGGTGGATGTATGGATGGATAGATGTATGGATCGATGGGTGTATGGATGGGAACTTGTGTGGATGGATGGATGTATGGTTCGATGGA
>NW_016950153.1:1532-3092 GCF_001483705.2 Eufriesea mexicana
TGTGTGTGGACGATTGGATCGGTGAATGGACGGAAGAGTGGATGTATGTATGGATGCTTGTATGCATGAATGTATGGATGTATGCATGGATGTATGTATGCATGAATGTAAGTATGTATCAATGGATGTATGTATGGATGAATGCATTGGTGTATGTAAGGATGTATGTATTGATGTCTCTATGGATGCATGGATGGATGGGTGGATGGCTGCATGGATGTATGGATGGGTGGATGTATGGATGGATGGATGAATGGAAAGATGGATGTATGGATGGATGTATGTATGGATGAATGGTTGTTTGGATTGATGGGTGTATGGATGGAATGAGGTATGGATTGACGGATGTACGGAAGTATGGACGTATGGATGTATGGCTGTCTGCATGTATGGATGTATTGATGGATGGATGTATCGAATGATAGACGTACGGATGGAAGGACTTATGGATGTATGGCTGTGTGGATGAATGTATGTATGGATGGACGAATGTCTGGTTTGATGGCCGTATGAATGGATGGATGTATGGATGGGTTGAGGTATGGATGAACGGATGTACGGATAAATGGATGTACGGAAGATTGGATGTATGGATGAACGGAAGAATGGATGTATGGATGTACGGAAGAATGGATGTATGGATGTACGAATGTATGGGCGTACGGATGTATGGATGTATGGATGTATATCTGTATGGATGTAAGGATGGATGGATGTATGAGTAGATGGATGTATGGATGGATGCATGCATGGATGTGTGTATGGATGTTCGAATGGATGTATGCATCGGTGTAGGTATGGACGTATGTAAGTATGTATCTCTGGATGTATGTATGGATGAATGCATTGGTGTATGTAAGGATGTATGTATTGATGTCTCTATGGATGATGTATGGATGTATGGTTGGTTGTATGGATGTATGGATGGATAGATGCATGGATCGGTGGATGTACGGCAGGGTGGGTGTATGGATGGGTGGATGTAGAATGTATGTATGGATGGATGTATGAATGTATGAATGGTCGGATGTATATATGTATGGATGTATGGATTGATGGATGTATGGATGGGCGGAGGTATGGATGCATGGACTTATGGATGTATGGATGTGTGGATGTAGAATGTATGTATGGATGGATGTATGGATGGATAGATGCATGGATCGGTGGATGTACGGCAGGGTGGTTGTATGGATGGATGGATGTATGGAAGGATGGGTGTATGGATGGATGGAAGTATGGATTGATGGCCGTATGAAGGGATGTACGTAAGGATGGATAGAGGTATGGATGGTCGGATGTACTGATGAATGGATGTACGGACGAATGGATGTATGAATGGATTAAGGTATGGATGTATGTATGGATGGATGTATGGATGTATGAATGGATGGATGTATATATGTATGGATGTATATATGTACGGATGTATGGATTTATGGATGTATGGGTGTGTGGATGAATGGATGTATGGTTGGTTGTATGTGTGGATGGCAGGATATATCGATGCGTGGATGTACTGTTGTTCAGGTGTATGGATGCATGAATCTATGGCTGTAT
>NW_016950154.1:0-1092 GCF_001483705.2 Eufriesea mexicana
TGGACTCCCCAGAACAAGGCAGAATGTAGTGGAGCACAGCAGATCACAGAAATCCACGGAAAATCAGTGTAAAGCACGAAAGTCAAAGTAGCCTCTACTAACCCAGCAAAACGTGACATACCCAGGCGTAGCCTAACACAAACTGACACGACGAGACCTCTATTGCTGACCTCCACGGGGGCAAGCGGAGTATACTTCTACTAGAGCAGAGTATTGCGCGGAAATTCACCGCATTGCAATGAATAGCACAAAGGTCGAAGTTACCCTAACAAAACCTGACCCAACCTAACCTAACCAAACGTAGAAGAACTCAAAAGTGCGTGCCGCGGCCACTGCGGCCGGTCCCCACAGAGCCATGCAGAATATAGCAGAGCACAGTAGATCACAGGTACCCGCTGGATAATAGCGCATAGCACGAAAGTCGATGTCATCCTAACCAAACTTAGTCTAACGTAACCTAATCGAGCGTAGCCTAATAAAACGTAACGAAACGTGCAGCCACCACTATTGCTGGCCTCCACAGGACCAACCATGGCATAGCAGAGAACAGTCGAGCGCAGGAATACTCCGAATAGGAGCGTACAGCACGAAAGTCAAAAATAACCAGACCGTCCTTGACAAAACCTAACCTAACCAAACGAAACATAAACCATCCTAACATGACGAGACCACCACTGCTGTTACCCACAGATACAAGCAGAATGTACTAGAGCACAGCAGTGCGCAGAAACACACCGCATTGCAGCGGACAGCACATAAGTCGAAGATGTCCTAACCTAACCTGTCGTAACCCAACCTACACAAACGTAAACTAACTCAACCTTACGTACCGAGATCACTATCACTAGCCTCACCAGAGACAATGAAAAAAAATTGGAAAACAGTAGAGCGCAGGAATCCGCGTATATTATTATATAGCGCAAAGGACTGAACTATCCTGTCCTAACCTCCCAGACGTAACACAACCAAACGGAGCATAGTCCGAACCAACACGACGGGACCGCTATTGCTGCACATCCCATGACCATGCAGATCATAGTTGAGCACAGTCAATTGCAGAAATCCTCCGAATAGCAGTGTATAGCACGAAAG
>NW_016950155.1:0-681 GCF_001483705.2 Eufriesea mexicana
AGCGCAGTAGAGCGCACAAATCCCCCATATATCAGTGTAAATAACGTAAGTTAACGCTATCCAAGCCACATATAGACTAACCCATCCTAACAGAACTTAACTTGATTCAACATATCGTGATGAGGCCGCTATTGCTGGCCTACCCAGAGCCAAGCTGAAAATTTTAGGCACCGTAGGGCGCAGAGTTCCACCTAATAGCGGACTATAGCACTAAGGTCAGAGACACCTCTCCTAAAATAACGAAACGTGACATAACCAATCGTAAGCTAACCCAACCTAACGCGCCGCGACGACTACTGCTGGCCTCCCCAGATCCAAGCAGAACATATTAGTGGAGAGTAGAACTCAGAAATCCATAGAGTCGCAGTGTATATCAGACAAGTCAAAGACCCGCATACCCAATCCAACCAACGGAAAACAGCCAAACGTAGCGTAACTCAACCCGCCGTGTCGAGACCGCTATTGCTGCCCTCCCCAGAGGCAAGCGGGACATAACAGAGCCCTAAAATCCACCGAATAACTGTGTATAGCACAAAAGTCGATGGCATCCCAGCCAGTCCAGACCTGACCTAACCTAGCCAAGCGAAGCATGACACAGCGAAACTTACCGCTGCCACGTCTCCCGGCCTTCCAGAGCCAAGATGAATAGAGTAGACCACAGCAGTCCACAGAGATCCACCG
>NW_016950156.1:0-231 GCF_001483705.2 Eufriesea mexicana
CTGCATCCCAGGCCGAGCATTTGCACTGGCTCTGGAAGCGTGGGGCGACCGTGTGCGACGGCTGTTCGACAGCTGCCTCAGGACCGGTCGCTTCCCGGCATGTTGGAAGAGAGCGAGGGTCGTGGTGATCCCGAAACTAGGGAAGACCCCGAACTCTCCGAAGGCATATCAGCCGATATGCCTGCTCGACTAGGCGGGCGAGCTCTTTGAGCGCGTACTAGCTGCCCGCCT
>NW_016950157.1:0-1159 GCF_001483705.2 Eufriesea mexicana
AGAGCACAGCAAAGCGACGAAATGCGCCGAATAGCAGCGTATGGTACAAAAGTCAAAGCCATCATAATCAATCATAGTCAAACCTAACCAAACCGAACGTAACCTAGCTAAACCAAACGCGCCACGATCACTATTTCTGGCCTCCCCAGAGGCTTGCAGATGCTAGTACAGCAACGCAGAGCACAGAAATCGAACGAATAGCAGTGTACAGCACAACGGTCAAGGCCACGCCATCCAAACTTAACCCAACTCAGCCTAACCATGCGAAACATAAGTACACCTAACGTGCCGGAACCACAGTTACTGGCCTCCTCAGAACCAAGCAGAACGTACTAGAGTACAGCAGAGCGCAGGAATACTCCGTACGCCAGTGTACAGCACAAAAGTCAAAGCTATTCTATCCCAAAAATGCCATACGTAACATAACCAAAGGCAACATATCTCTGCGTAACGTATCGAGACCACTGCTCTTTGCCTCCACATGGCCTAGCAGAGAATATTAGATCTCAGTAGAGCGCAGAAATCGAATGAATATCCGTATAGAGCACAAAAGTCAAAGCAATTCTGACCAAACCTGACCTAACCGAACCTAACCAAAGGTAGCATAACTAAACCTAACGTGCCGAGACTACTATTGCTGCCCCACTCGGAGCCGAGCAGAGCATATAAGAGCACAGTAGAGCGCAGAAATCCACCGAATAGCAGCGAGAGGGACATAAGTCAAAGCTATCCTCCCCTAACCAAACTGAACCTATCCCGAACGAACGTAGATTGACCCAAACATTCGTGCCATGGCCATCATTGCTGCCACCCCAGGGTGGAGCAGAGTAAGGTAGAGCAACGTAATGAGCAGAAATCCACCGAATAGCTGTGCATTACACAATAGTCAAAGCTATTCTATCCTAACATATACAAACGGAATACGGTCGAACGTATCCTAACTGAAACAAACGTGCCGAGACCACAATAGCTGGAATTCCCAGAGCCATGCGGAATATACTGGAGCAGAGTAGAGCGCTGATAGCCACAAAATAGAAGTAGAAGTGAAAGGAATCACAGCCAAACCTATGCAAACCTGGCTAAACCAAACTTAACATAACTCTTCCTATCGAGCCATGACCGCAATTACTGACAACCCCAGAGTCGAGCAAAGCATAAT
>NW_016950158.1:0-229 GCF_001483705.2 Eufriesea mexicana
TAGTACAAAAGTCATAACTATCCAGACCTAACTCTGGCTAACCTAACACAACCAAAAGCAGACTACCTAAACGTAACGTGCCGCGACCACTCTTGGTGGCCTCCTCAGAGTCGAGCAGTGTATAGTGGAGCACTGTCGAGAGCAGAGATCCAACCGAAAACAGTGTATAGCACAAATGCAGGGGCTACACTTACCGAACGTAGTCTAACCTAAACCAACCATATATGAC
>NW_016950159.1:0-8489 GCF_001483705.2 Eufriesea mexicana
TTCTGCTGGGCTCTCCTGCAATCAGCAATACTGATCACCGCACGATAGGTTTGGTTACAATACGTTTGGTTAGGGTTGGTTTCATTGGGTCTGGTTAGTGTAGCTATGACTTTTGTGCACAACACTGCTATTATATGAACTACTGCGCTCTACTGTACACTATCGTCCTCTGCTTGTCCGTAGGGACGCCAGTAATGGTGGCTCCGGCACGTTAGGTTGCGTTATGTTACGCTTGGGTAGGTTAAGTTAGGTTACGTTTGGTTGGGGTTGCTTTTCCTTTTGAGCTCTACACTGTTGTACGGATGTTTTCTGCGTCCTACTGTTCTCTAGTATGTCCTGCTTGGCACTGGGAGGTCAGCAATTGCGGCTTCGGCTCGTTAGCTTTGGCTGGGATACGTTTGGCGAGGCTCGGTTATGATATGTTTGGTGAGGATAGCCTTGACTTTTGTGGTGTACACTGCTATTCGGTCGATATCGGCTCTCTGCATTGCTCTACTAGCCTCTGCTTGTCTCTAGGGAGACCAGCAACAGTGAGCGCGAGACGTACCATTGTGTCAGGTTACGTTTGATGTGGACAGGCTAGGTTAAGTTTGGTCAGGTTGGCTTTAACGTTTCTGCTATACACTGCTATTTGGTGGACTTCTACGCTCTACGTTGCTCTACAATAATCTGCCCATTTATGGGGTGGCCAGCGATAGTGGTTTCGGCCCGTCAGTTTGAGTTAGGCTACGTTCGGTTACGCTATTTTAGTTTGGGTTAGGTTTGGGTGGATTTGACTTTCCAGGTATACACTGCTATTCGGAGGACTTCTGCGCCCTACTTTGCCCTAGTATATTCTACTTGTCTCTGGGGAGGTCATCAATAGTTGTGTGGGCACGATAGGTTGAGATTGGTTACGTTTGGTTATGTTACGTTTCAATAATTTGGGACAGTCTACCTCTTACTTTTGTGCTATACACTTATATCGGGGCGATTTCTATGCTGCGCTCTACTTATATCTCACGAGGCCCGCAATATCCGACGTGGGACGTCATGGTGCGTTACGTTGCGTTTGGTTACGTCACGTTTGATCATGATAGGATAGGACAGCTTTGATTTTCGTGATGTACACTGCTATACGGTTGACTTCTGCCGTCTACTGTGCTCTAATGCGTTCTGCTTCGCCCTATGGGGGCCAGAAATATTGGTCGCGGCACATTTGTTTGAGTTATTTCACGCTTGGTTTCGTTAGGGTAGGTTAAGTTTGGTTACGGTGGCTTTGCCGTTTGTGCTGTAGTCTGCTATTCAGAGGGTTCCTACGCTTAACTGTGCTCTAGTATATTCTGTTTGGCTATGGGGACTCCCGCAGTAGTGACCGCGGTACGTTTGCTTGTGTTATGTGGCATTTGGTTGGGTTAGGTTGGGCTTGGTTTGGTCAGTATAAACCTGTCTTTTGCGCTCTACACTGCAATGCGGTCGTTTTCTACACCCTACTGTTCTCTAGTATGCTCTGCGTGAATCTGGGGAGGACAGCAGTAATGATCTCGGCACGTTAGGAGGACTTATGTTACGCTTGGTAAGGGTAGGCTAGTCTGTGTTATGTTGGGGTAGCTTTGACTCTTCTGCTATACATTGCCATTCTACGGACTACTGCGATCTAGGCTCCTCTAATATGTTCTGTTTGGCGATGTGGAGGCGTGCAATATTGGTATCGCCACGATAGGTTAAACTATGTTATGTTTCTTTCTATTACGTTTGAATAGGTTAGTATGGGGACGAGATGTCTTGTGTGCTATACACTGCTATTCAGTGGACTTGTACGCACTAGGTAGCTCTACTATAGCATGCTCAACTCAGGGAGACCAGCAATAGTGATCGTGGCACGATAGGTTTAGTTAGTTTACGAGTGCCTATGATAAGTTAGGTTACATTTCGTTAGGATTGCTCCGTCTTTTTTGTTTTACACTGCTATTCGGAGGATTTCTGCGCTCTACTGTAACATAGCAAGTTCTGCATGGCGCTTGGGAGGCCAGCAGCAGTAGTCCCGGCACGATACGTTGAGATAGGCTACGCTTGGTCATGCTACGTTTGGTCAGTTTAGGAGGGGAGGACTTTCACTTTTGCGTTATACACAGCACTTCAGTGGATTTCTGCGCTCGACATTGCTCTACCATACTCAGTTGGACTCTCGGGAGGACAGAAACTGAGGTCGCGGCACGTCAGGTTGCGTAATGAAACGTTTGGCTGGAATAGGTTTGGCTAGGCTTGGTTGGGATAGCCTTGACCTTTGTGCTGTGCACTGCTGTCCTGTCGACCTCGGCGCCCTACATAGCTCTGCTGTACTCTGCTTGGCTCTCGTGAGGCCAGCAATGGCGGTCGCGGCACCCCTGGTTGGGCTACGTTTCGTTTGGCTATATACGTTTGGTAGGTTGGGCGAGGACGGCTTTGTCTCTTACGCTATAAATTGCTGTTCGGTGGATTTCTGCGCTCTACTGAGCTCTAGTATTTTCTGCTTGGCACTGGGGATGCTTGCAATAGCGGTCTCGGCACGTTAGGTTGAGGTGAGCCTCGCCCGTTCGTGTTGAGTATGGTTATGTTAGGATAGAATGGCTTTGACTTTTGTGCTATACACTGCGCTTCGTTGGATTTCTGCGCTCTACATTGCTGTACCAAATACTGATCGTCTCTCGGAATAACAGCAAAAATTGTCGCGGCACGTCAGCTTGGGCTAGAATACTTTCGGTTAGGTTAGGTTAGGTCAGGTTAGGTTAGGATATCTTTGACTTTTCTGCTGCACACTGCTATTTGGTGCATTTATGCGCTCTACTGAGCTCTACTATACTCTGCTTTACGCTAGGGAGGCCAGAGATGGTGGCCGTAACACGTTAGGCTGAGTTAGGTTACGTTTGGTTGGGTCTGGTTAGGCTGTCTGATTAGGTTCGCTTCGGCTTTAGTGCCATACACTGTTATTCGGTGGCCCCCTGCGCTCTACTGTGCGCTAGCACACTCTGCTTGTGTCCAGGGACGCAAGGAGTCGAGGTCGTGGCATGTTAGGTTGAGTTATGTTACGTTTGGCTACGCTAGGTTCGGCTATTCGGTGAATACCTGTGCACCTTATCGCTTTACTGTAATCTGCTCGACTCTGGGGAAGTCAGCAATAGCGGTCGTGGAAAGATAGGTTGAATTATGGTACGTTCGGTTAGGCTAGGTTAGTACACGATTGGCTACGATGCCCCTGACTTTTTTGTTATACAATGCTTTTCAGAGGATTTCTGCGCTCTATTGTGCTCTAGTATGTTCTGCTTGGGTCTGGCGAGGCCGGCAATTGTGGTCCCTGCTCGTAAGGATTCGATACTCTACGTATGATTACGTTATACTAGGTAAGGTTGGGTTAGGATATCTTCGACTTTTGTGCAGTACAGTGATATACGGTGGCTTTTTCGCTCTACTTTGATCTGCTACCCTCTGCTCGGCTCTGCGGAGGCCAGCAATATAGGCTTCGGCACGTTAGGTTCAGTTAGCTTGCATTTGGTTATACTGCGTTTGGAGATATTATGATAGGATAGCTATAACTATTCTGTTATACACAGCTATTGGGTGGATTTCTACGCCCTACGTTGCTCTACTGTACTCAGCTCGTCTATGTGGAGGCCCGTAATAGTGAGCTTGTTACGAGGGATATAGTTATGCTACGTTAGGTTAGGCTGGGTTTGTCTGGGTTAGGTAAGGATAGCTTCGACTTACGTGGTGTACACAGTTTTTCGGTGGATTTCTGCGCTCAACTGTGTTATGGTATGTTCTGCTTGACTCTGGGCAGGCCAGCAATAGCGATCTCGGCACGTTAGTCTGAGTTAGATTACTTACGGTTATGTCACGTTTGGTTGGGTTAGGACAGGATAGATTTGACTTTTGTGTTATACGCCGACATTCGGTGGATTTCTGCTCCCTAAATTGCTCTAATAAGCCCCGTTTGGCTCTGGAGAGGACAGCAATGCTGATCTCGGTAATTCGTGTTGAGTTAGGCTACGTTCGGTTAGGTTAGGTTAGGGGAGGTTGTGCGAGGGTATCTTCCTCTTTTGTGCTATACACTGCAAGGCGGTGGCTTTCTACTGTCTACTGTGCTCCAGCTTATTCTGCTTTCCTCTGGGCACGCCAGCAATGGTGGTCTCGGCACGTGAGGTTTAGTTAGGTTGCGCTTGCAAGTACTTCGTTTGGATGTGTAAGTATTGGACAGCTTTGACTTTTGTGCAATACACTGCCATTCTTTGGCTTTCTACGCTCTACGTTGCTATAGAACATTCTGCTCGGCTCTGGAGGGCCGGCAGCTGTGGTCTCGGCCCGGTAGGTTGTGATAGGCAACGTTGAGGTACATTAAGTTTGCTTGGGTTATGTTTGTATAGATTCGACTTTCGTGGTATGCATTGACATTCGGCGGATCACTACGCTTTACTCTGCTCTAGTATGTTCTGCTTGGCTATGGGGAAGCCAGTAATGGTGGCCGCGGCACGTTAAATTGAGATAGTGTACGTCGGATAGGATACGATAGTTTTGGTTAGATTTGGGTGTTTTCGACTTTTCTGCTATACACTGCGATCCTATGGATTTCTGTGCTCTACTCTTCTCTATTATGATCGGCGTGACTCACGGGTGGCCAGCAATAGCTGTCGCGGCACGTTCGATTGAGTTATAATAGGTCCGGGTATGTTAGGTTACGTTGCGTTAGGTTAGGATAACACCGACTTATGTGCTCAGCACTTATATTCTATGTACCTGTGTTCTCTACCGGGCACTATTATGTCCCGCTTGACTCCGGTGAAGCCAGCAATATTGCACGCCGCACCTTAGGTCCAGTTATTCTATGTACCGTTGGTTAGTTTATGCCTGATTAGGTCAGGATATCTTCGACTCTTGTGATATTGTTTGCTATTTGGAGGTCTTCTGCACTCTGCTGTGCTCTACTGTACTCTGCTCGACTCTGGGGAGGCGAGCAGTAGTGGTCGTGGCACGATAGGTTTTGTTATGCTACGTTTGTTGATATTACGATTTGTTACGTAACGATAGGATAGCTATGACTTCTGCGCCTTACGCCGCTATTCGGTGGATTAGTTTGCACTACATAGCACTACTATGCTCTGCTCGAATCAGGCGGAGCAGCAATAGCGGTCGTAGCACGAGAGTTTGAGTTATGTCACTCTCGGTTATGCTATGTTAAGCTACGTTCCATTAGGATGACTTTGTCTTTTGCGTTATACACTGCTATTCGGTGGATATGTACGCTCTACTGTTACCTAATATGTTCTGCTTGGCTACGGGAATGCCAGCAATAGAAACCTCGGCACGTCACGTTGTGTTATGTTATGTTTGGTTATGTTACGTTTGGTCGGGTTAGGAGACGATACTTTTGACTTTTGCGTTATACAGTGCTATTTGTTGGATTCCTGTGCTCTACATTGGCATAATATACTCAGCTCGCCTCTGGGGAGGGTCGCAAAGTTCGTCGCGGCACGTTAGGCTGAGCTATGTTGCGTCTGATTATGTTGCGTTTGGTTGTGTTACGCTTGGTTTGGTTAGGATAGCGTAGCTTAGGCTCTTGCGCTATACAATGCTCTTCGGTGGATTCCTGCTTTCTACATTGCTCTGCTATACCCTGCTCCACTCTAGGGAGGACAGCAATTGTGACCTCGGCACGTTAGGTTAGGTAAGGTTGCTTTTGGTTGCCTATAGTGCGCACAAGTTATGATAGTATAGCTTTGACCTTTGTGCTATACACAGCTGTTCGGTGTATTTCTGGCTCTACTGCGCTCTGCTATAATCTGATCGTCTCTGAACAGGCCAGCGATAGTGTTCTCGGCACGCTATATTAAGACGAATAATGTACGGTTATTTTAGCTTCGATTACCTTAGGATAGGATAGCTTTGCCTTTTGTGCTATGAACCGCCATTCGGTGGAATCCTGTACTCTAAATAGCTCTAATATGCTCTGATTGGCTCTGCACAGGCCAGCAATTGTAGCCACGGCTCCTTATGTTGTGTCAGTCTGAGTTCGGTTAGGTTATGATAGGACACGGTAGGTTAGAAAATCTTCCGCTTTCGTGCTATATACCGCTATGCTGTTGACTTCTGCGCTCTACTGTGCGCTAATGCGTTCTGCTTTTCTCTGGGAAGCCCAGCAATAGTGGTGTCGGATCGTTAGTTTGTGTTAGGTTACGTTTCGCTTGGCTAGGTTGGGTTTGGTTTGGAAAGTGTAGCTGTGACTTTTGTGCTATACACTGCTATTCCCTCGATATTTGCGCCCAACATTGCATTACAAGCCTCTGCTTCTCCGTGGGAAGGCCAGCAATTGTGGTCCTGGAACGTTTGGTTGGGTTAGTTTACGCTTGGTTAGGAAAGGTTAGGCTGAGTTTGGTAGGGATGGCTTTGTCTTTTGTGCTGTACATTGCTGTTCGCTTCTTACCTGCGCTCTGCGTTGCTCTACTAGCGTCTGCTTGTCTCTGCGGTGGAGAGCAACTGCCGTCGTCAATACGATTGGTTGAGTTAGGTTACTTTGGTTAGATTAGTAAGGAAAAGTTTGGTCAGGATGACTTTCATGTTCGTGCTATACACCGCTATGCGGTGGATTTCTGCGCTCTACTGTGCTCTAGTATATTCCACTTGGCTATGAGGAGGCCAGCAGTATTGGTCTCGACACGTTAGGTTAAGTTATGTTGCGCTTAATTGGTTTGCGTTAGTTTGGGTTATGTTTGGGTAGCTCTGTCTTTCGCGCTATACACTGCTAGTCGGTGGATTTCCGCGCTCTACTGTGATGTAATATGCTCTGCTTGGCGTTGAGGATGCGAACAATGGTGATCTCGGGACGTTACGTTGAGTTAGGTTACATTAAGTTTGGTTACATTAATCTGGGCCAGGTATGGGTATCTTTGACTTTTCTGCTATAACCTGTGTTTTTTGCGAATTTTGGCGCTCTCACCTGCTCTAGTATGTTCTGTATGGCGTTGGGGAGGTCAGCTAGATTGTACTCGACACGTTTGGTTTAGTTACTCTACGTTTGGTTAGGTAAGGTTAGGTCAGGCTGTGTTAGGGTTTCTTTGCCTTTTACACGGCTATTTGGTGGCTTTCGGCCCCTCTACAGTGCTCCACTATATTCAGCTTGTCATTAGGCAGGCCAGAAACAGTGGTCTCGGCACGTTAGTTTGTGTCAGATTACGTTTGGTTTTGTTAGGTTTCGTTTTGTTGGGTAACGATAGCTTTGACTTTTTGTGCTACACAATGCTATTCTATGGAATTCTGCGCTTATCTGCGCCCTGCCAAACGCTGATTGTCTCTGTGGGCTCAAGGAGTAGTGCTTTCGGCGTTTTAGTTTGAGCTACGTTACGTTTGGCTAGGTCAGGCTTGGTTAGGTATGGTTAGGGGAGCTTTGACTTTTGCGCTATTAACTGCGTGTCGGACGATTTCAGCGTCCTACATTGCTCCGCTGTACTCAGCTTAGCGCTCGTAAGGCCAGCCACAGCGGTTGTGGCACGTAAGTTTGTGTTACCTTACGTCTGCTTATGTTACATTTGGTCAGCCTTGTACAGGGTATCCTTGGCTTTCGCGCCATACACTGCTATTGAATGGGTCTCTGCGATCTACTCTGCCCTAATATGCTCTGCTTGGCGCTGGCGAGGATAGTAATAGTGGTCTCGGCAAGTTAGGTTTAGCTTTTCTACGATTGGTTAGGTTAGGTTAGGTAAAGTTTGGTCAGCACGGCTTTGACTTTTGTGCTATACACTGCTATTCGGTGGTGTTCATCAATCAACTGTGCTCTAGTATATTCTGCCTGGATATGGGGAGGACAGAAGTGTCGGCCTCGGCACGTTTGTCTGAGTTAGGCTACCTTTGGTTAGGTTACGTTTGGTTGGGTTTGGTTAGGATAGCATTGACTTATGCACTCAAAACTGATATTGTACGGACCTGAGTGTTCTGCTCTGCTCTATCATATTCTGCCTTTCTCTGCGGATGCCAGCAATAGTGGTCGCGGGATGTTGGGTTCAGTTATTCTACGTTGGGTTAGGTTAGGTTTGGTCTGGTTAGGTGAGGGTATCTTTGACTTTTGTGCAACATATTCCTATTTGGTGGCTTTCTGCGCTCTACTGTGCTCTACCACACCCTGCTCGAATTTAGGGTGTCCAGCATTAGTGGACGTGGCACGTTTGATTGAGACAGGTTACGTTTGGTAATGACCGTTGGTTAGGTTGGGACAGGTAGCTGCGACTTTTGTGCTATACACCTGCCAATCGGTGGATTTCTGCACTCCTCATTCCTCCACTATACTCCGCTAGACTCTCGGGAGACCAGCTATAGCGGTCGTGACACGTTTGGTTGAGGCAGGTTACGTTTGGTTATGTAAGATTAGACTAAGATTGGTTATGCTGGCTTTGGCCTGTGTCTATACACCGCTATACGGCTCGTTTCTGCGCTCTCGTGTGCTCTAGTATGTTCTGCTTGTCTCTGGGGAGGCTGGCAGTAATTTT
>NW_016950160.1:0-736 GCF_001483705.2 Eufriesea mexicana
TTTGTCAAAAATGTCTGTAAAATTGAATTTTCCAGCGATATACCAGAGCATTGCGATGGTTATAGCACGCCAATAGTATCTTTCCACCTTATTTATGCAAGAAAGTTAGCTCTCCACGATATTAGTCAAAAACGTCAATAAAATTGAAACTGCCAGGCACATTGTATATCATTGCAACGGCTATAGCACGCCAAAAGGATCCTTTCTCCTTATTTATGCAAGATAGCTAGCTCAATTCGAGACCAGTGGAAAATGTCAATAAAATTGAACTTTCCAGACTGATTCTCTAGCATTGAAATGGCTATAGCACGCCAATTGCATCATTCCTTGTTATTTTTGGAAGAAAGTTATTTCACCACGATATGAGTAAAATATGTCAATAAAATTGAACTTTCGGGCCAGATTCTACAGCATTGCAATGGCTATATCTACAGCATTGCAATGGCTATCGTACGCTAAAATGATCTTTCCTCCACACTTATGCAAGGAAGCTAGCTCACCACGATATTAGTCGAAAATGTCAATAAAATTGAACTTTCCAGACCGATTCTGCAGCATTGCAATGGCTATAGCACGCAAGAAGTACCTTTCCTCCTTACTTATGCAAGGAAGTTGGCGCACCGCGAAATTAGTCAGAAATGTCAGTAAAATTGAATTTCCCCGCAAGATTCTGTAGGATTGCAATGCCTACAGCTTACCAACAATATCTTTCCTCTTGATTTATGGAAGAAAGTCA
>NW_016950161.1:0-5659 GCF_001483705.2 Eufriesea mexicana
TAACCGAGCGTAACATAACCAAACGCAACCTGATTAAACAAACGTGGCGAGGCCACTATTGCTACCCTACCAAGAGGCAAGCAGGAAATATGAGAGCATAGTCAAGCGAAGGAATCAACCGAGTAGCAGTGCATGGCACGAAATTCAAAGATGTCATATCCTAACCTAGCCAAACGGAACGTAACCAAGCGTAACGTAACTAAACCTAACTTGGCGAGACCACTACTGCTCGCCTACCCAGAGCCCAGAGGAAAATAGACGGAGCTCCGTAGAGCGCAGAAATGCACCAACTGACAATGTATGGCACGAAAGTCAAAGATATCCTAAGCGAACATGACATAAAGTGACCTAACCAAACGTAACCTTACACTACCACACGCGCCGAGACCGCTACTACTGGTCTTTGCAGAGCCATGGAGTGCATGTTAGAGCGCTGACGGACGCAGACATCCACCGAATAGCAGTATATGGCAAAGGAGACCAAGATATGCTATTCCAACCTGACAATCCTTAACAACACCTAACCTAGCCTAACTCAACCCATCGTGCCGAAAATACTAGTGCTGTCACCAACATTGCCAAGCAGAACATATGAGAGGAGATTATAGCGCAGAAATCCACAGAATCGCAGTGCACGGCACAAAAGTCGAAGCTACTCTATCCTAACGTAACCAAACGTAACATAGCCGATCGTAACGTAATTCAACCTAACGTGCCGAGGACACGTATGCTGGCCTCCCTAGAGCCAAGCAGAATGTACTAGAGCATAACAGATTGCAGGAGTCAACCGAATAACTGTTTACAGCGCGAAAGTCGAAGCCATTCCAACCAAACATGAACTAACCTGTCCTAAACAAGCGTTGTCCAACTCAGCCTCTCGAGCCGAGACAACTGTTCCTCTCCTCCGCAGAGCCAAGCAGAAAATATTAGAGCGCAGTAGAGCGCAGAAATACACCGAATAGCAGTGAATATCGCAGAAGGTAAGGATATCCTAGCCAAACTTGACTGAACGGAACGTATCTAAACCTAACGTACCGCAACCTCTATTGCTGGCATCCCTAGGGTCGAGCAGAGTATAGTATTGCAATGTAGATCGCAGAACTCCATAGAATCGCAGTGCATATGACATTAGTTGAAGCTACCCTATCCTGACATAACCAAGCGTAACACAGCCGAACGTAGCTTAACTCAGCATAACGTGCCGAGGCTGCCACTACTTGTATCCGAGATATCACAACATAACCAATTGTTGCATATCTCAACTTGACGTGCCGAGACCTCTACTTCTGGCCTCCTGGGAGCCAAGTAGGACATACTAGTGCGTAGTAGAGCATACAAATCCACCGAATAGCAGTGTATAGCACAAAAGTCAAAGCTGTCCTATCCTATCCTAGCCAACCTTAGCACAGCCAAACGTACCCTAACTCTACATAACTCTCCGCGGCCACGATTTCTGGCCTCCCCAGAACCGTGCAATACATAGTACAGTAGAGTAGTACTCAGAAATGTATAGAATCACAGTGTATAGCAGAAAAGTCAAAGCCATCCGAACCTAGCCCAAACAAATATAACCTAACCAAACGTAGCATAACTCACCACAACTTGCCGCGACCACTATCGCTGGGATCGCCTTGGCCAGACAGAATGTAGTAGTGCACAGTGGAGCGCAGGTTTACGACGAATAACAGGGTACAGTGCGAAAGTCGGCGATACCCTCACCGAACTATGCATGACATAGCGTAGCCGAACACAACCTATCTCAACCTAGCGAGCCGAGACAACAATTTCCGGCCTCCCCAGAGACAAGCAGATCAAACTAGAGCGTAGTAGAACGCAGAAATTCACCGAATAGCAGTGTATAGCACAAATGCGAAAACTAACCTATACTAACATAGCCAGTCCTCACAAAATCAGACGTAACCCGACTCAAACCATCGCGCCGGGGCAGCTGTTGCTGGCCTCCGCATGGCAAAGCAGAAAATAGCAGAGCACAGTAAATCCCGTAAATCGACCGTATTGCTTGCATGGCCAAGCAGAACGTAGTAGAGCACAGTAAAGCGCAGAATTCCACCGAATGACAGTGTACAGTACGAAAGTCGAAGCTACCCTAACAGTACCTATCATAGCCTAACCTAACCAAACGTAGCCTAATAATAGCTAACATTCCAGGACCACAATTGGAGACGCCCGTGTGCCACGCTCAAGGTATCAGAGTGCAGAAGATCGCAGAAAACCGCCGAATAGCAGTGTATAGCATAAAATTTGTAGCCACCTTATCCCAACGTAACCAAAGGTGACGCAGGCAAACGCTACATAACACAACCTAACTTGCAGAGACCACCGTTGCTCTCACTCTAGAGCCAAACAGAGTACTTTATAGCAATGCGGAGCAATGTCAAAGCTATCCCATCCTAACCTAGCCAAACGTAATATAACCAAGCGCAACTTAACTCAACCTAACGCGCCGAGGCCAATATTCCTGACCTCCCCAGAGCCAAGCAGAATATGGTAGAGCACAGTTGATCGCAGCAATCCACCGGTACAGTATATGGCACAAAAGTCAAGGTTATGGTATTCTAACCTAACCACACGTAACGTAGCCAAAGTTGACTAAACTAAACCTTACCTGCCGAGAACAATATTGCTGCCCTCGCCTGAGCCAAGTAGAACATATTACAGGAGAGTAGTGCGCAGAGGTCCACATAGCCTCAGTTTACACCACAGAAGTCAAAGCTATCCTATGCTAACCTTGCTAAACGTAACATAACCTTACATAGCCAAACATACCTAACCGAGCCGAGCATTGCATATCCCGAAGTAACGTGCCTCGACCACAATTCCTGGAATCCCCAGGGCCAAGCAGAATACAATAGAGCACAGTAGAGCGCGGAATCGCACAGAATAAAAGTGTATACTGCAAAAAGTGGAGCTACCGATACCTAACCCGTAATAACATACCATATGCATACGAGGCCTAACTCAAATTGACGTGCGGAGACCACTACTACTGGCGTCCACAGAGCCAAGAAGGACTTACTACTGCATAGTAGGGCGAAGAAGTCCAACAAATAGCCGTGCGTTGCACAGAGTCAAAGCTATCCTAACAAAACTTGTCCTAACCTAACCGAATGAAATGTAACCGATCTAAACATAACGTGCAGGGACCACTGTTTCTGGCCACCCCAGAGCCGAGCAGGACATGTTAGAGGAGAGCAGAGCATAGGAATCCAGAGAATCGCTTCATATTGCAGAAAAGACAGTGCTAACCTATCCTAACCTAGCCAAGCATAACATGAACGGATGTAACCCAACTGAACCTATCGTGCCGAGGACACCATTGCTGGCCTCCCCAGAGACAATCTCGACATACTGAAGCACAGTAGATCGCTGAAGCCCATAGAATCGTAGTGTATTGCACAGAAGTCAAAGGTAACCTATCCTAACCTAGCCAAGCGTAACCTAACTCAACCTATCGTGACGAGACATCCGCTGCTGCCCTTCCCATAGCCAAGCAGAACATATTTGGGGAGAGTAGAGCGCGTGAGTCGATAGAATCGCAGTGTACACCATAAAATGCAAAGCGACCGTATCCTAACGTAATCATTCGTGACATATCCAAACGTACACTAACTCCACCTAACGTACCGCAGCCACTATTGCTGGCCTCCCCAGAGCCGCGCAGGCCATAGCATATAACAGTAGTGCGCAGAAATCTATATTACCGCTGTGTACAGCAGAAAAGTCAAAGGTATCCATGCCCAGGACAAACAAATGTAACCTCATAAAATGTAGCATATCTCAACACAACAGGCCGCAACCACCATTGCTGGCCTCCCCAGATCCAGGCATATCATATTAGAGCACAGTAGTGCACACAAACGCACTGAGTAGCAGCGCATAGTACGAAAGTCGAAACTACCATGCCCTAACATAGCCAAACGTATCATAACCAAACGTAGCCTAACTCAAGGTAACGCGCCGAGTCCATCATTGCTGTCCTCCCCAAAGCCAAGCAGAGAATGTTAGAGCGAAGTAGAGGGCAGAAGTACACCTCATAGCAGTGTGAAGACGAAAGTCAATGTTATCCAAACCTAACCCAGACAGAGATAACATGTGCAAGCGTAGCCCAGCCC
Source organism: Eufriesea mexicana (assembly GCF_001483705.2). Classification (NCBI taxonomy): domain Eukaryota; kingdom Metazoa; phylum Arthropoda; class Insecta; order Hymenoptera; family Apidae; genus Eufriesea; species Eufriesea mexicana. The sequence goes on from NW_016950161.1 coordinate 4,134, forward strand.
AACCTAACGTGACGAGACCACTATTTCTGGCCTCCCCAGATTCGAGCAGGGTACAGTAGAGCAATGTAGAGCGCAGAAATTCACCGGATAGCAGTCTATAGCACAAAAGTCAATTCTATACTGTAATAACGTATCCAAACGTAATATAAACAATCGTAACCTAACTCAACCTGAAGTGCATAGACAACAGTTGCTGGTCTCCACAGAGGCAAGCAGAACGTGCTAGACAAGTGTATGGCGCAGAAGTCCATATGATCGCAGTCATAGCACAATAGTCGAAGCTACGATATCCTAACAGAAGAATGTAGCATAACCGAACGTTGCTTGACTCAAATTAACGCCCCGAGACAACTATTGCTTGTCTCCCCAGAGCCAAGCAGAACATACTAGAGCGCAGTAGAGCGCAGTAATCCACCGCGTTGCAGTGTGTTGCACAAGAGTCAAAGATACCCTAACATAACCTGTCCTAACTCAACCTAACCGAACGTAGCATAACTAAACGCAACGCGCCAAGGATACTATTGCTAGCCTCCCCAGAGCCAAGCAGTGCATATTAGAGCAACATACTGCGCAGAAATCCACCGAATGGCAGTGTATAGCATAAAAGTTAAAGCTATCCTATCCTAACCTATCCAAACGCTATCTATTTCAGCCTAACGTGCCGGGACCACTATTACTGGCCTTCGCAGAGCTAACCAGAAAGCACTAGAGCGTAGTAGGGCGCAGAAGTTCGCCGATCAACAGTTTATACAACGAAAGTCAAAGCGTGCCAAACATAAGCCGAACTAACGTAACCTAACCAAACGTATCCTAGCTCAAACTCAAGTGCCAAGAACACTATTACTGTCCTCTCCCGAGTCGGCCAGGATATAGTAGAGCAACGTAGAGCGTAGAAATCCACCGAATATCTGCGTATAGCACAAAAGACACAGCTATCGTCTACTAGCATGACCAATCGTAGTACTATCGAAGGTATCCTAGCAAAACCTCTAGTGCCACGACCGCTGTCGCCGGACTCCGCAGAGTGGAGAAGAGTACAGTAGAGCACATTAGAGCTCAAAAAGCCACCAAATAGAAGTACTGGTCTCAAAAGTCAAAGATATCCTAACCTAACCCGACATAGCCTAACCTAACCAAACGTCGAATGACAAATCCTAACGTGCCGTGATCACTATTACTGGCTTTCCCAGAGTCGAGCAGAGTACAGCAGTGCAACGTTGATCGTTGAAACCGACAGAATTGCAGAAAATAGGGCAAAAGTCAAACATATCCTATCCTAACCTAGCCAAATGTAACATAACCAAACGTAACCTTACTCAACGTAACGTGCGCACACAACTGCTGCCGACCTCCCCAGAGCCAAGCGAAATACCCTAGAGCACAGCAGATCGCAGAAGTTCGCCGCATTGATGTGTAAAGCAGAAAAGTAGAAGATACCATAATCTTACCTGACCTAATCTAATCGAACCAAACGTAACCAAGCCCAACCTAACGCGCCGAGTACACCATTGCTGTACTCCTCAAAG
>NW_016950162.1:0-455 GCF_001483705.2 Eufriesea mexicana
AGAATAGGTCTATTCAAAATCTATAACCGGCTATAGCATCGTGAATAGACCGCCTAACGCCTTGAATCCAATGGCTAGTACAGCCATCTGCTTGCCAGAGAATAGGTATATTCATAATCAATAACCTGTTACAGCTTGGTGAAAAGATCGCCTAACGCCTTCAATCCAATGGGCTAGTACAGCCATCTACATGTCAGAGAATAGGTCTATTCAAAATATATCATCTGCTATAGCTTGGTAAATAGATCGTCTACCGCCTTCAATCCAATGGCAAGTACAGCCATCTACTTGCCAGAGAATAGGTCTATTCAAAATCTATAGCCTGTTATAGCATGGTGAATAGATCGCCTAACTCCTTCAATCCAATGGCAAGTACAGCCATTTACTCGCCAGAGAATGAGTATATTCAAAACCTGTAAGCTGCCATAGCTTGGTGATTAGATCGCCTCTAGCCT
>NW_016950163.1:0-576 GCF_001483705.2 Eufriesea mexicana
CCAAGCAGAGCATTTTAGAGCAATGTAGAGAGCAGAAATCCACCGAATAGCGGCGTATAACACTAAAGTCAATGCCACCCTCTCCTAACCTAACCGATCGTAACAGAATCAAAAGTAATCCTACTCAAACTAACGTACCTGGACGATTATTACTGGCCTCCCCAGAGTCTGTCAGAGAATAGTGGAGCAACTTAGAGCGCAGGAATTCCTCGAAGAGCAGTGTACGGCACAGAAGTAAAAGCTATCCCGTCCTAACCACTCCTACCGTAACACAGCCGAACGCAGCGTAACTTAAACTAACTCGCGGAGACCACCATTACTAGAATCCGCAGAGCCAAGCAGTACACACTAGAGAATAGTAGAGCGATGGCAGCCATTAAATAGCAGCGAATAGCACAAATGTCAAGGATTCCATTACCTTACTAGACCTAACCTGACCCAACCAAATGTAGACGAAATGAACCTAACGAGCGGAGTCCAATATGCTGGCCTCACCAACGCCAAACAGTACACATTAATGGAGAGTAGAGCGCAGAAGTCCAATGAATGGCAATGTATAGCAGAATGGTGAAAGCT
>NW_016950164.1:0-234 GCF_001483705.2 Eufriesea mexicana
GAGTTATGCTACGTATAGCTAGGCTAGGTTGGGTCATGTTGGGATGTGATATCTTTGACTTTTGAGCCTTACGCAGCAACACGGCAGTTTTCTGCGCTCTACTGCGCTCCGTCATATTCCGCTTCTAACTGGGGACGCCAGCAGTAGCGGTCGCGTCACGTTAGGATGTGTGGTGCTACGTTTGGTTAGGTAAGGTTAGGTTAGGTTCGGGCAGGATACCATTCACCATTGTGC
>NW_016950165.1:0-410 GCF_001483705.2 Eufriesea mexicana
CACAGCACAAAAGGCGAAGTAGGCTATCCTAACCTCTTCAAATGCAAAATGACTGAGCGTAACATAACTAGACCTGACATGACGAGACCACCGTTGCCCTCCTCTACAGACACAAGAAGAATGCGCCAATTCACAGTATAGCGCAGAAATCCACCGCATTGCAGTAAATAACGCAAAAGTCGTAGTTACCCTAGCATAAGATGACCTAACCTAACCTAAACAATCGTAGCGCATCTCAGCATAACGCGCAGCGACCACAGGCCCTGACCCGCCCATTCCCAAGCAAAATGTGGTACAGCACGGTAGATAACAGAAATACCCCGAGTATGGGAGTATAGCTCGAGGGTAAGGGCTATCCCAACAATACTTTACGTAACCTAACATAACCGAACGTAAGAAAACACAACCTG
>NW_016950166.1:0-623 GCF_001483705.2 Eufriesea mexicana
CTGCCATTCGGCGTATTTCTTGGCCCTTCTGTCCTCTAGTGAGCTCTGCTTTGCACTGGGGAGGCCAGTAATAGTCGTATTTTACGCAATATCACAAAAGTAAAAGCTATACTGTCCTAATGTAGTCAAGCGTAACATGGGCACACGTGACGTAACAAAAACTGACGAGCCACGACGGCTTTTGCTGGCCTCACGTGAGCTGTGCAGATTACAGCAGAGCAATGGAGAACGCTGCAGTTTTCCGGATAGCAGAGCATAGCACAAAAGTAAAAGCTCCTTTAACAAAACATAACCAAGCCTAACATAACCGAACGCTACATAACTCAACCAAACGTGTCGCGAGCACTACTGCGGGCGACCGCAGAGACAAGCAATGTGTGATAGCGCACCGAAGTAACATAGAATAGCAGTGTGTATCACAAAGGTCGAAGTTATCCTCACCTAGTACATTGTAGCCTAACGTAGCCCAACGTAATCTAACCCAACCTAACGTGCCGCGACCACTAATGCTGGACACCCAGCGTCGAGCAAAGCTTATTGGAGCACAGTGGAACGCAGAAATCCACCGATTAGCAGTGTATAGCACAAAAATCAGACCTGCCATATCCTAACAAAACCAAACC
>NW_016950167.1:0-712 GCF_001483705.2 Eufriesea mexicana
AGCCAGAACCGTCAGCGGACAGATTAACACAGCCGCTTTAGTGCTCTGGTGGCAAATATAATATGTACCGAACTGTCTATTGTAAATGTCTGTATCCATAAATGGGCTATACATTGACTTCGCCAGAATCGCATTTAGATTTAAATTGTCACTGAAGAAATTAATCCAACGGCTGCATTACTGAGACCATAGCTGTAATGTTCTATCAATTGCCAATACCTCGAGCTATAATGGATCTTTCAGTCGTCAACCTGGAACTGCTATAGAATATAGATCGTAATTGAACAGATTAATCTAACGGCTACACCGCAATGTTGATGGGTGTACTAAGTACCTTACTGTCAACTTCGAATATCACTAGATATGACCTACTGCGCTGTGATTATTTTAGAATTGCTGTTAAATTTAGGTTATCAATCAATAAATTCGTCCAGCGGGTAAAATTCTGTGATGATGGCTGCACTCAGTACTCTTTCGTCAATTGGTAATATCTCGAGCGATAATGGGTTAGTCCTATGTCATTCTAGAATTGCAACAGGACTTAAGTCGTCACTGCAGAGAAAAAAACCCAACGGCTATAGTGCTCTATTGGTGGATGTACCAACTACAGTACTGCGAATTTTTAATATCTCATGCCATACCTGATGTGTACATTGGTTATACTAGAGCTACTGTGCAAATTTAGTCATCAGTGCGCAGATGAATCAAACCG
>NW_016950168.1:0-959 GCF_001483705.2 Eufriesea mexicana
CTATAGAATTGCAATGGCCATGGCTGTCCGAGAGAATCCTACCTCCGTATTTATGCAAGAAAGTTACACCACCACGATATTAGTCGAAAATGTCTATAAGGTTGAATTTTCGAGGCAGATTCTGTAGGATTGTAATGGCTAAAGCACGGCAATAGTATCTTTCCTCCTTATTTTTACAAGAAAGTAAGCTCACGACGATATTAATCGATAATGTAAATAAAATAGAATTATCCAGACAGAAACTATAGTATCGCAATGGCCATAGCTGGACAATAGAACATTTCCTCCGTATTTATGCGAGAATGTTACATCACCACGATGTTATTCGAAAATGTCAATAAAGTTGAATTTTCGAGGAAGATTCTATAGCACTGCAATGGCTATAGCACGCCAATAGTATCTTTGCTACTTATTTTTAAAAGAGGGTTTGCTCACCACGATATTAGACAAAAATGTCAATAACATTGAATATTCCAGACGGATTCTATAGCACTGCAATGGCTATAGCACGCCAATAGAATATTTCCTCCGTATCTATCGAAGAAAGTTAGCTCTCCACCATATCAGTGCCAATGGAATCTTTCCTACATATTTATGCAAGGATGTCAGCTCACCACAACATTAGTCGAAAATGTCAATAAAACTGAATTTTCCATCCAGATACTATAGAATGGCAATGGCTATAGCTGGCCAATAGAATCTTACCTAAATATTTATGCAAAAAAGTTACCTCACTACGATATTCGTCGAAAATGTCAATAAGGTTGCATTTTCGAGGACGATTCAAAAGCACTGTAATGGTTATAGCACGCCAATAGTATCTTTCCTCCTTATTTATGCAAGAAAGTTTGCTCACCACGATATTAACCGAAAATGTCAATAAAATGGAATTTTCGAGCGAGATTCTATAGCACTGCAATGGCTACAGCGTGCCAATAGAATCTTTCCTCCTTATTTAT
>NW_016950169.1:0-599 GCF_001483705.2 Eufriesea mexicana
CTACGCGTGTGGCCTTGAAATTTTTCATCAATCCTGTTAGAGTAGGATGTTCTCTATCGAGTGGGTTCGATTTTTGTCCGATTTGGTGGATTTTTTTGCGAGAAATAGTGCCGAAAGTGCGGGTGGGTGATAGGGCGTACTGCGCAGTTATCTATTCGGTCTTCGTTATGCTAGAGTTCGAGTGTGGCCTTGAAATTTTTCACCTATTCTGTTAGAGTAGAACGTTCTTTAATTAGTGGAGTGATTTTTGTCCGATTTCGACGATTTTTTTTCGAGAAATAGTGCCGAAAGTGCGGGCGTGTGACAGGTCGTCCGTCGATTTTGAATTTTCGGACTTCGCTATGCTATACTACGTGTGTGGCCTTGAAATTTTTCATCAATCCTGTTAGAGTAGGATGTTCTCTATCGAGTGAAGTGATTCTTGTCCGATTTCGATGATTCTTTTTCGAGACATAGTGCCGAAAGTGCAGGCAGCCGAAAGTGCGGGTGGGTGACAGGGCGTACTGCGCAGTTACCTATTCGGTCTTCGTTATGCCAAAGTTCGAGTGTGGCCTTGAAATTTTTCACCTATTCTGTTAGAGTAGAACGTTCTTTAATTA
>NW_016950170.1:0-643 GCF_001483705.2 Eufriesea mexicana
AGGTTGAGTTATGTTACGTTCGGTCATGGTACGATTGACTAGGTTATTAGATGATAGCTTTGACTTTTGAGCTGTAGCCTGATGTTAGTCAGATTTCTGCGCCCTTCAATGATCTGATATTTTCAGCTTGGTCCTGGGATGGCCAACAATAATGGTCTAGGCACGTTATGTTCAGTTAAGTTACGTTCGGTTACGTTGGGCTGTGCTAAGTTTGGTTACGGTAGCTTCAGCTTTTGTGCTGTACATTTCTGTTCGTGGACTTCAGCGCCCTACTGTGCTCTAGTTTGTCCTGCTTGGCTACGCGGATGGCAGCAATAGCGGTCTCGACACTTTAGTTTGAGTTATGAAATGTTTGGTTATGTTCGCTTTGTTTGGTTTAGGTTTGGGTAGCTTTCACTTTCCAGATATACATTCCGATTCTATGGAATCCTACGCTCTACTCTCCACTAATGTGTTCTGCATGGCACTGGGTAGGCCAATCCAAGAGTAGTGGTCGCGGCACGTTAGGTTGAGTTAGGTCATGTTTGATAGGTTATGGTTGGTAAGGTTAGGTGAGGGTAGCTTTGACTTTAGTGCTAGGGTCTGCTATTAGATGGGTTTCTGTCCCCTACATGGCTATAACATTTTCATACTGGCTCTGGGA
>NW_016950171.1:0-959 GCF_001483705.2 Eufriesea mexicana
CTATAGACATTGCAATCATATAGAATGTGTTTGGAAAATACAATTTTACTGACGTTTTCGACTGAAATCGTGGTGAGTTAGCTTTATCGCATCAATAAGGAGGAAAGATCCTATTCTCGTGCTATAGGCTATGCAATGCTATAGAATCTGGCTGGAAAGCTCAATATTATTGACAGTTTCGACTATTAAAGTGGTGAGCTATCCTTCTTGCCTTAATAAGCAGGGTGCATTCCATTGGCGAAATATAGCCACAGCAATGCTATAGAATCTGGATGGAAAGATCAATTTCATTGTCATGTTCGGCTAATATCGTGGTGAGTTTCCTTTCTCGCATAAATCAGGAGGCAAGATACTGTTGGCATGCTATAGGCATCGCAATGCTATAGAATCTTGCTGGAAAATTCAATATTATTGTCATTATCTACAAATATCGTGGTGAGCTAACTTCCTTCCCTAAGTAAGGAGGAAAGATCCTTCTGGATTGCTGTAGCCAATTGCAATGCATTAAAATTTGGCTGGAAAATTCAATTTTATTGACATTTCTGACTAATAACGTGGAGAGCTAACTTTCTTGCATAAATAAGGTGGAAAGAATCTATTGGCGTGATATAGCCATTGCAATGCTGTAGAATCTTTCTGGAAATTTCAATTTTATTGACATTTTCGACTAATTTCGTGGTGAGCTAACTTCCTTGCATAGGCAAGGAGAAAAGATCCGTTCGGAGTGCTATAGCCATTGCAATGCTGCAGAAGCTGCAGATTCTGGCTGGAAAATTCAATTTTATTGACATTTTCGAATAATATCGTGGTGAGCTAACTTTCTTGCATAAACAAAGAGGAAAGATTATATTGGCCAGCTATAACCATTGCAATGCTATAGACACTGACTGGAAAGATCAATTTTATTGACATTTTCAACTAATATCGTGGTGAGCTAACATTCTTGCATAGGTAAGGAG
>NW_016950172.1:0-363 GCF_001483705.2 Eufriesea mexicana
GACTATTGCGCTATGTACTGCGATTCTATTGATATCTGCGCTCTACTCTCCTCCAATATGTTCGGCTTGGCCGTATGGAGGTCAGCAAAAGACGCGTAGGCACGTTAGGTTTTGTTACATTCGTTTGGTTATGTTACGCTTTGTCAGGTTATGTTAGGATATCTCTGACTTTTGCGCTTTACACTGCAATGCGACAGACTTCTGCGTTCTACTGTGCTCTAGTATACTCTGGTTGTCTCTGTGAAAGTTAGCAATAGTGATCTGGGCACGTCAGTTTGGGTTAGGTTACGTTTGGTTGTATTACGTTTGGCTAGGTTAGGCTATTGTAGCCTAATCTTTTGTGATATAATCTGCTATTTGGTG
>NW_016950173.1:0-9268 GCF_001483705.2 Eufriesea mexicana
TAGGCTGAGTTACGCTTCTTTCGTCTAGGATAGGTTATGTCAGGCTAGGTTAGAATATCTTAGTCCTTTGTGCTTCGCACATCAGTGCGGCGGCTCTCTGCGACCTCCTGTGCACTAGTATATACTGCTTTACTCTGGGGCTGTCAGCAATGGTGGTGCAGGCACGTTAGGCTTAGCTATGTTACGCTTGGTTATGTTACGTTTGGTTAGGTTAGTAGATGGCTGCTTCGGCTTTTGCGCTATACACTGCTATTCGGTGGACTTCTGCGCTCTCCATTACTCTACTATACCCAGCTCGACTCTGGTGGGGACAGTAAGAGTGGCCTCGACACGTTAAGTTGCGTTACGCTATGTTTGGCTAGGTTATGTTGGCTTGGGTTATGCTTGGCTAGCTCTGACCCTCGTGGTATACACTGTTATTCGGAGCGTGCTTGCGCTCTACTGCGCTCTACTACATTCTGAGTGGCCCTGGGGATTCCAGCAATAGTGGCCACGGCTCGCCATGTTGAGTTAGGCTTCGTTTTGTTAGGTTGTATTCGTTTCGGTTAGGTTTGGGTGCCTATGACTTTTCTGCTATACACGGCGGTTCCATGGATTTCTGCCCTCTACCCTCCGCTAATATGTTCTGCTAGGCTCTGAGGAGGACAGCAATAGAAGTCTCGAAAGGTTAGGAAGCGGTAGGTTGCGTTTGGTTACGTTACGCTTGGCTAGGTCAGGATAGGGCAGCTTCGGCTTTTGTGCTATACCCTGATATGCGATAGATTTCTGATTTCTACTGTGCTCTATTGTGCTCTGTTTGGCACAGGGATGACCAGCAATAGTGGTCTCGGCAAGCTAGGTTTCGCTATGTTACGCTTATCTTGAAACGGTTAGGATATGTTTGGTTAGGATAGCTATGACTTTTGTGATATGGACTGCTATTTGGTCGATATTTGTGCACAGCGTCGCTATAATATTATCTGCTTGTCATTTGGAAGGCCAGCAAAAGTCGTCTCGGCACGTTGGCTTGAGTTATGTTGCGTTTGGTTATGTTACGATTGGATGCGTTAGGATAGGGTAGCTTTGACTTTTGTGCTGTACACTGTTCTTCGGTTGATATCTACGATATACAGTGCCCAAGAATGCTCTGCTTGGCCCTGGGGATGCCAGCAGTAGTGTCCTCGGCACGCTAGGTTGAGTTCGATTACGTTTGTTTATGTTACGATTGGATACTTGTTTTATACAGCGCTATTCGGTGGGCTTCTGCGCTCTACCGTGCGGTAATATCGTCCGCCTGGCTCTGGGGATGCCAGCACCTGTGGTCGCGGCACGTCAGGGTCGGTTAGGTTACGTTCGGTTACGTTACGTTTTGTTAGGTTAGAGTAGAATAGCTTTGACTTTTGTGCTATACACTGCAATTCGGTGGTTTTCTGCGCCCAGCTGTCCTCTAATATCCTCTGCTTGGACCTGTGGAGGTCAGTAATGTCGGCGTCGACACGTTAGGTTGAGCCAGGTAACGTTTGGTTAGGTTAGGTCACGCTATGTTCGCTTTCGGTAACTTCGACTTTCGTGCTTCGCACTGTTATTCCGTGGGTCTCTGTGATCTACTGTGCTCTGATATATTCTGCTTGGCCACGGGTAATCCAGCAACCGTTGTTTCGGAACGTTGGTTTGAGATGTGTTACGTTTGCCTATGTGACACTTGTTTATGTTAGGGTAGGACAGATTTGACTTTTGTGTTATTCACTGCGGTTCGCTGGAATTCTGCACACTACAGTGCCCTATTACATTCCGCTTGTCTTTGGGGAGGCCGGCAATATAGATCTCGGCATTAGGGTGACCTATGCTACGTTTGGTTTGGTTAGGTTATGAGAATTTCGGTGAGGATACCTTTGACTTTCGCACTGTACACTGTTATTCGGCGGTTTCGTGCGCTCTGCTGTGCTCAGCTATACCCTGCTTGGCCCGGGGGAAGCCAGCAGTAGTGGTCGCGTTACGTTATGTTTAGTCAGGCTGCGTTTGGTTAGGCTACGTTAGTTTGGGATTGGCTCGTATAGCATTGAGGTTTCAGATTTACACAGCCATTCCATGGATTTCTGTGCTCTACACAAATCTAGTATACCCTACTCGGCTCTGGGGAGTCCAGCAGTTGTGGCCGCGGCACGTTAGAGTGAGTTAGGTTACGTTTGGTTATGTTACGATTGGTTATGATAGGATAGGGAAGTTTTCACCTTTGTGCTATACACTGCTATTCGGTGGATTTCTGCGCTCTGCTGTTCTCTAGGATACTCTGCTTGGCCCTGGCGAGCAATAGAGCAATGGTGGCCGCGGTACTTATCGATGAGTTAAGCTACGTTTGGCTTTGTCAGGGTAGGCTATGTTTGGTTAGGTGGGCTTTGACATTTGTGCTGTTCGTTGTTATTCTCTGGATTTCTGCGCCCGACTGTACCCTAGTATATTCTGCTTGGCTTTGCGGAGGCCAGCAATAGTGCTCTCGGCACTTTAGTCTGTGTCAGGTTGTGTTTGGTCATGCTACGCTTGGTTAAGTTAGGACAGCGTAGCTTAAACTTTTGAGCTGTACGCTCTCCTTTGGTGGATTTCTGCGCTGTACATTGATCTTCTATACCCTGCTTGACCCTGCAGCGGCCAGCAATAGTGGTCGTGTCACGTTAGGTTGTGTTAGGCTGCGTTTGGTGATATTACGTTTGGTTTGGTTAGGATAGGGTGGCTTTGGCTTTCTTTATATACACTGCTGGTCGGTGTATATCTGCTCTCTACTGAGCTCTAATGTGCTCTGCTTAGTCCTGGCGAGGCAAGCAACGGTGGTATCGGCACGTTAGGTTGTGATAGGCTACGTTCGGTTGTGTTAAGTTTGGTGATGTTAGTATAGGGTAACTTCGACTATTGTGCCGTGCACTGTGATTGTATGCATTCCCACTCCCCGCTCTCCACTAATATGTCCTGCTTGGCTCTGCGGAGGGCCGTAATAGAGGCCTAGGTACAATAGTTTGGGATATGTTACGTTTGGTAAGGCATGCTTCGGCTATGTCAGTATGGGATAGCTTTGACTTTTGTCTGCGCGCCGCTATTCGGTGGACTTCAGCGTTTTACCGCGTTCTAATATGCTGTGCTTGGCAGTGAGGAGTACAGGAGCAGTGGTTTCGGCACGTTCGTTTGGGTTATGTTACGTTGTGTTTGTCACGATCGGCTAAGTTAGGAAAGGATAGCTCTTTTGCGCTATACACTGCTATTCGTTGGATTTCTGCACTCTGCTGTTCTCTAATAAGATATCTTTGCCTCTGAGCGGGGTGTGTGGGGGGGGACGCCAGAAATGATGTTCGAGGCACGTTTGTTTGAGAAAAGTTACGTTTGACCTGGCTGCGTTAGGATATGTTTGGTCAGGATAGCTTTGACTTTTGTGCTATGGACTACTATTTGGTCGATATTTGTGAGCAGCGTCGCTCTACTATCATCTGCTTCTCATTTGGAAGACCAGCGATAGTGATCGTGGCACGTTTGCTTGAGCTATGCTACGTTCTGTTTGGTTAGTTTCGGATAGGTTTGGATAGGACAGCTTTGACTATTGTGGTATACATTGATATTCGGAAGACTTCTGCGTTCCTCATTGCTGTACTACACTCTGCTCGACCATGGGGAGGCCAGGAGTAGAGGTCGTGACACGTATGAAGACTTCTGCGTTCCTCGTAGCTGTACTACACTCTGCTCGACCATTGGGAGGCCAGGAGTAGAGGTCGTGACACGTATGGCAGAGTTAGGTTACGTTCGGATAGGTTACGTTAGGCTAAGTTTGGTTAGGATAGCTATGCCTTCTGTGCTATACACTGCTATTAGAAGGATTTCTGCGCTCTAATGTGTTCTAGTATATTCGGCCTGGCTATGGGAAGCCAGGAGAATAGTTGTCTGCAAGATTGTGTGAGTTACATTGCGTTTGGTTATGTTACGTTTTGTTAGGATAGGATAGGGTTGCTAGGCTTGAGTGGTATACACTGCTATTCGGTGGACTTCTGCACCCTACTGTACTCTAATATGTTCCGGTTGGCTCTGGGAATGCCAGCAATGGAGGTCTCGGCTAGTCAGGTTTAGAAATTCTACGTTCGGTTAGGTGAGGCTAGGTAAGGCTAGGCTAAGGTATCTTCGACTTTCGTGATATACACTGCTATTTGGTGGCTTTCTGCGCTCGACTGTGATCTAGTTCATTATGCTTGTCTCTGGGAAGGCAGCAATATTGGTCTCGGCACGTAAGGTTGAGATAGGATGCGTTTGGTTATATTGCGCTTGGATTGGATGGGATAGGACATCTTCAACTTTTATGCTGCACACTGCTACTCGTTGTGTTCCTACGGTCTACGTTGCCCGACAATGCTCTGCTCATGTCCAGGGAGGCCAGTAATAGTGGTCTCGGCCCGCGAGGTTGACTTAGGCTATGTTTGGTTACGCTAAGTTTGTTCGTGTTAGGCTTGAATAAATATGGCTTTCGTGGTATACGCTATTATTCGGTGGATTCCTACGCTCTACTATGCTCTAGTATGTTCCGCTTGTCTCTGGTGAAGCCAGAAATGGTGGTCTCTGCTGGTTACGTTGAGATAGGATACTTTCGGCTGATTTACGTTATCTATGGTTAGATTTGGATACCTTCGACCTTTCCGCTATACACTGCGATTGTATGTATTTCTGCGCTCTGCTCTCCTCCATTATGCGCTGCTTGGCTCTGTGCAGGCCAGAAATAGTGGATACGGCATGTTAGGCTGAGTTAGATTATGTTTGGTTAGGTTTGGTTGGGTTGGGTTAAGTTGGGATAGCATGGACTTTTGCGCTGTACACTGCTATTTGTGGATTTCTGCCCACTGCGTTACTCTACCATACTCTGCTCGATTCTGGGGTGGCCAGAGATTGTGGACTCGGAACTTTGTTTGCGTTAGGCTACGTTTGGTTAGGTTATGTTTGTTTGTGTTAGGTGATTACAGCTTTGATTTCCGTGGTATAAACTGCTGTACTGTGGGCTTCTGCGCTCTACTATGCTGTACTATATTCCGCTCGGCCCTGGGGCGTCCAGTAAAAGTGGTCGCGGCTCGTTATGCTGAACTCGGCTTAGTTTGGTTAGGTTATATGTGATGGGATTAGATTTGGAGAGACTTGATTTTCCTGCTATACTCTGCGATTCTATGGATTTCTGCGTTCTACTCTACACTAATATGTTCAGCTTGGTTCTGTGGAGGCCAGTGTAGTCGTCTCGGCACGTTAGGTTGAGATATGTTACGCTTTGTTTCGTTACGTTTGGTCAGGTTAGGACTGAGTAGCCTTGACCTGTGTTCTGTACACTGCTGCTCGGTGGATTTCTGTGCCCTACTGTCGTCTAATATTCTCTGCTTGGATCCAATGGGAGGCCAGGAATAGTGTCCTCGGCGTGTTAGATTGAGTCAGGTTACGATTGGTTAGGTTAGGTTATGCTATGTTCGTTTTGGGTAGCTTCGACTTTCGTGCTCTTGTGTGCTATAACATGCTCTGCTTGGGTATGTGAAGGCCAGCAATTGTTGTCTCGACACTTTAGGTTGAGCAAGAGTAAGTTTGTTTATGTTGGGTTACGCTAATTTCGGTTAGGATAGCTTTGACTTTCGTACTACAACCTGTTATTCGGTGGATTTCGGCGCTCTACTGCGCCCTACGATATTACGCTTGGCTCTGGCTAGGCTATCTATAGTGGTTGCAGCACGTTACTTTAGTCGCGTTACGTTTGGTTCGGTTAGGTTATGTTAAGTTCGGCTTGGGTAGCTACGACTTTCGAGCTTTACACTGTTATTAAGCGGTTTTCCGTGCTCTACCCTGCAGTATTGTACTCTGCTTGGCCCTGGGGAGGCGAGCAATAGTGTTCGCGGCACGTTATGTTGTGTTAGGCAACGCTTGGAGAGGATACGTTAGTATGGGTTAGGTTTGGTTATCTTCTGCTTCTCCGCTATACACTGCGGTTATATGTATTTCTACGCTGCGCTCTCACCTAATATGTTCTGCTCGGCTCTGTGGAGTCCAGCAATAGTGGTCGCGCCACGTTACGTTGTGCCAGGTTACGTTGGTTTATGTTACGGCTTGTTATGTTAGGATAGGACAACTTTGCCTTTTACGATAGACACTGCTATCCGGAGGTTTTCTGCGTTCTACTATGCTCTAATATGTTCCGCTTGGCTCTGAGGAGGCCAGCAACAGTGGTCCCGGCACGTTACTCTGAGTTATGCTACATATGGTTTTGTTACGATTTGTGAGGTTAGGATAGGAGAGTTAAGTCTTTTGTTCTGTACACTGCTATACGCGGATGTTTGCGCTCTACTGTGTTCTAATATTTTCCGCTTGGATCTTGGGAGACCAGCAACAGCGGTCTCGGCACTCTAGTTCATGTTATGATATGTTTGGTTACGTTCGGTTAGGCTATCCTCGGTCAGGTTTTCTTCGTCTTTCCTGCTATACGCTCCTATTCGGCGGATTCTTGCACTCTACTGTGCTCCCCTACATTCCGCTTGGCCCTGAGAATGCCAGCAATATTGGTCGCGGCACGTTAGGTTTAGTTATGTTTCGTTTGATTAGATTATGGTAGGTTAAGTTCGGTTGGGATGTCTCCGTCTTTCGTGCTATTCACTGTTATACGGTGGATTTCAGTTTTGTACTGTTCTCTACTATATTCTGCTTGGCTCTCAGGAGGCCAACAATAGTGGTCCCGGCGCGTTGGGTTCAGTAATGCTTCGTTTCCTTATATTACGCTTGGCTAGGTTAGGATACGATAGCCTTGACTTCTGTGCTATACACTGCTATTCGGTGGATTTCTGCCCTCTACTGTGTTGTAACATTTTCTGCGTGGCTCTGGGCAGGCCAGAAATAGAGGTCTCGGCACGTCAGGCTGAGATATGTTACGTTGGGTTAGTTTAGGCTTGCTTGGTCTAGGTTTGGATAGCTATCACTTTTGTGCTATTAACCGCGATCCCATCGATTTGTGCTCTCTACTGCCCTATAGTATGTTCTGCTCGACTCCGGGGAGGCCAGCTATTGTGGTCGCGGTACGTTAGATTTAGTTCTGTTACGTTTGGTTATGCTAAGATTTTACATACTAGGATAGGATTGCTTTGACTTTTGTGCTATACTCTGCTACTCGGTGGATTTCTGAGGTCTAAAGTGCTTTAATATGCTCTGCATGTCTCAGGGGTGTCCAGTAATAGCAGTCTCGTCACGTTAGTTTGAGTTATATTACGTTTCGTTTGGACAGGCTAGGAAGGTTTGGTTAGGAATTCTTTGCCTCATGTGCTATTCGCCGCTATTCGGTGGATTTCTGTGCTCCACTATGCTCTAGTATGCCCTCCTTGGCTCCACGAAGAGGACAAATAGAGTACCCGGCAGGTTATGCTGGGGTACGCTACGTTTGGGCAGGTTAGGTCAGGTCAGGTTATGTCAGCATACGTTTGACTTTCGTGCTCTCCACTGCAATTCGTGTGACTTCTGCGCTCTGCTCTGCTCTTCTACATTTTGCTTGGCTCCTGGGAGGCCAGAAGCAGTGGTCGCTACACGTTACGTTAAGTCACACTACGTTTGGATAGGTTAGCTTTCGTCAGGTTATGTCAGGGTACGTCTGACTTTTGCCCTCTAAACTACAGTGCGGAGGATTTCTGCGTTCTACTGCGCTCAAGTGCTTTCTGCTTGGCTCTGTGGAGGCCAGCAATGGTGATCTAGGCGCGTTAGGTTCAATTTGGTTAAGTTTGCATATGACAAGTTTGGTTACGTTAGGACAGGGTAGCTTAGACCTTTGTGCCATTCACTGCTATTCCGCGGATCTCTCGGCTCAGCTGTGCAGTAATATGTTCTGCTTGACTCCAGGGAGGCCAGTAATAGTGGTCTCGGCAAGTTAAGATGAGATACCTTACGTTTCGTTAGGGTAGGATAGGAAGGTGTTGTTAGGATTTCCTCGACCTTTCGCTGTGCACTTTTTCTCGGTGGACTTCAGCGCTCTGCTGTGCCGTAGTATATTCTGCTTGGCTCTGGGGAGGACCGAAGTAGTGTTCGCTGTACGTTACGTAGAGTTACGCTACGTTTGAATTGTTTCGGTTAGGCCAGCTTAGGTCAGGATATGTCTGACTTTTGTGCTATCCACTGCGATAGGTTTGATATCTGCGCTCTGCTGTGCAATACCAACATTTGCTCTTCTCTGTGGAGGACAGCAATAGTGTTCCTGTCATGATAGGTGGAGTTCCGTTACCTTCTGATGCGTGCCGTTTGGCTATGTTAGGATAGGCTATTTCTGCGTTCTACTGTGTTCTGAGAAGTTCTGCTTGGCTGAGGAGGCCAGCAATATTGTTCTCTTCGCGCTATGCTTGGCTACACTACGTTTGGGTAAGTTAGATTAGGCCAAATTAGGTTAATCTGTGTTCCACTTTTGTGCTATGTACAGCAATGCGGACGATTTCTGCATTCTACTGTGCTCTAGTATATTCTTCGTGGCTGTTGGGAGGCCAGAAATGGTGGTCTCGGCGCGCTAGGCTGGGGTATGTTACGCATCGTTAGGTTATGTTAGAAAGTCTGGTTGGGATTTCCTTGTCTTTTGTGCTATACACTACTATTCGGTGGTATTCTGCGCTCTACATTGCTCTATTATGCCATGCTCAACGCAGGGGGAGGGGGCGTGCAATAGTGTTCGCTGCACGTTACGATGGCTTATGTTACGTTCGGTTAGTGTAGGCTACGTCAGGTTTGATCAAGATAGCCATGACTTTCGTGCTACACACAATTATTCTGAGGATTTCAGTGATCTACTGTAGCCTACTATATTCTGCTTGGCTCTTCGAATACGATCAATAGCACGTTACGTTGAGCTAGACTATGATTGGTTAGGTTAGGTTAAGCCAGGATGGGTTTGTGTATCCTCGACTCTTGAGCTATATACTGCCACACGGTTGATTCCTGCGCACAACATTGCTCTACTACAGTCTGCTCGACTGTGGCGAGGCGAGCACTCGTGGTCATGGCAAGTTAATTTGAGTTAGGTTACGCTTGGTTTGATTAGGATAGCTTTGACATTCGTGCTATACACTTTTACCCGTTGGATTCCTGTGACCTACTGTGCTCTTCTATATTATGCCAGGCTATGGGGGTGCCAGGAGCAGTTGTGGCGGCACGTTATGTTGTGTTATGCTACGTTCCATTGTGTTAGGTTTGGTCATGTTATGCTAGGGTATCTACTGCTTTTGTGCTTTTCACTGCAATGCGATCGATTTCTGCGCTCTACTGTGCTCTAGTA
>NW_016950173.1:11468-13119 GCF_001483705.2 Eufriesea mexicana
TAGTTCATGTTATGTTATGTTTGGTTACGTTCGGTTAGGCTATGCTCGGTCAGGTTTTCTTCGTCTTTCCTGCTATACGCTCCTATTCGGCGGATTCTTGCACTCTACTGTGCTCCCCTACATTCCGCTTGGCCCTGAGAATGCCAGCAATATTGGTCGCGGCACGTTAGGTTTAGTTATGTTTCGTTTGATTAGATTATGGTAGGTTAAGTTCGGTTAGGATGTCTCCGTCTTTCGTGCTATTCACTGTTATACGGTGGATTTCAGTTTTGTACTGTTCTCTACTATATTCTGCTTGGCTCTCAGGAGGCCAACAATAGTGGTCCCGGCGCGTTGGGTTCAGTAATGCTTCGTTTCCTTATATTACGCTTGGCTAGGTTAGGATACGATAGCCTTGACTTCTGTGCTATACACTGCTATTCGGTGGATTTCTGCCCTCTACTGTGTTGTAACATTTTCTGCGTGGCTCTGGGCAGGCCAGAAATAGAGGTCTCGGCACGTCAGGCTGAGATATGTTACGTTGGGTTAGTTTAGGCTTGCTTGGTCTAGGTTTGGATAGCTATCACTTTTGTGCTATTAACCGCGATCCCATCGATTTGTGCTCTCTACTGCCCTATAGTATGTTCTGCTCGACTCCGGGGAGGCCAGCTATTGTGGTCGCGGTACGTTAGATTTAGTTCTGTTACGTTTGGTTATGCTAAGATTTTACATACTAGGATAGGATTGCTTTGACTTTTGTGCTATACTCTGCTACTCGGTGGATTTCTGAGGTCTAAAGTGCTTTAATATGCTCTGCATGTCTCAGGGGTGTCCAGTAATAGCAGTCTCGTCACGTTAGTTTGAGTTATATTACGTTTCGTTTGGACAGGCTAGGAAGGTTTGGTTAGGAATTCTTTGCCTCATGTGCTATTCGCCGCTATTCGGTGGATTTCTGTGCTCCACTATGCTCTAGTATGCCCTCCTTGGCTCCACGAAGAGGACAAATAGAGTACCCGGCAGGTTATGCTGGGGTACGCTACGTTTGGGCAGGTTAGGTCAGGTCAGGTTATGTCAGCATACGTTTGACTTTCGTGCTCTCCACTGCAATTCGTGTGACTTCTGCGCTCTGCTCTGCTCTTCTACATTTTGCTTGGCTCCTGGGAGGCCAGAAGCAGTGGTCGCTACACGTTACGTTAAGTCACACTACGTTTGGATACGTTAGCTTTCGTCAGGTTATGTCAGGGTACGTCTGACTTTTGCCCTCTAAACTACAGTGCGGAGGATTTCTGCGTTCTACTGCGCTCAAGTGCTTTCTGCTTGGCTCTGTGGAGGCCAGCAATGGTGATCTAGGCGCGTTAGGTTCAATTAGGTTAAGTTTGCATATGACAAGTTTGGTTACGTTAGGACAGGGTAGCTTAGACCTTTGTGCCATTCACTGCTATTCCGCGGATCTCTCGGCTCAGCTGTGCAGTAATATGTTCTGCTTGACTCCAGGGAGGCCAGTAATAGTGGTCTCGGCAAGTTAAGATGAGATACCTTACGTTTCGTTAGGGTAGGATAGGAAGGTGTTGTTAGGATTACCTCGACCTTTCGCTGTGCACTTCTTCTAGGTGGACTTCAGAGCTCTGCTGTGCCGTAGTATATTCTGCTTGGCTCTGGGGAGGACCGAAGT
>NW_016950174.1:0-1000 GCF_001483705.2 Eufriesea mexicana
ATGCGATAGACGATCTATTCACCAAGCTATAACGGGTTACAGATTTTGAATAGACCGATTCTCCGGCGTGAAGGTGGCTGTACCTGCCATTGGATTCAAGGCGCTATGCTATCTATTCACCAAGCTATAACAGACTATAGATTTTCAGTAGACACATTCTCTAGCAAGAAAGTGGCTGTACTTGCCATTGTATTGAAGACGATGGGCGACCTATTCACCAAGCTACAACTGATTATTGATTTTGAATAGATCTCCCTGGCTAGTATCTGGCTGTACTTGCCATTGGATTGCCGGCTATAGGCGATCTAATCACCAAGCTATGGCAACTTATAGGTTGTGAATAGACATATTCTCTGGCAAGTAGATGGCTGTACTTGCCATTGGATTGAAGGCGTTAGGCGATCTATTCACCAAGCTATAACAGATTATAGATCTTGAATAGACCTATTCTTTGGCAAGTAGATGGCTCTACTTGCCATTCGATTGGATGCGAAAAGGCGATCTATTCACCAAGCTATAGAGGGTTACAGATTTTGAATAGACGTATTCTCTGGCATGAAGGTGGCTGTACTTACCATTGGATTCAAGGCGTTATGCTATCAATTCACCAAGCTATAACAGACTATAGATTTTCGGGAGACATGTTCTCTGGCAAGTAGATGGCTCTACTTGCCATTCGATTGGATGCGATAGGCGATGTATTCTCCAAGTTATAACAGATTATAGATCTTGAATGGCCCTATTCTCTGGCAAGTAGATGGCTATACTTGCCATTGGATTGAAGGCGTTAGGCGATCTATTCACCAAGCTAAGATCTTGAATAGCCATATTCTCTGGCAAGTAGATGGCTGTACTTGCCATTGGACTGAAGGCGTTATGCGATCTATTCACCAAGCTATAACAGATTATAGATCTAGAATAGTCCTATTCTCTGGCTAGTACATGGCTGTACCTGCCATTGGGTTGCAGGCGATAGGCGATCTAATCACCAAGCTATGGC
>NW_016950175.1:0-620 GCF_001483705.2 Eufriesea mexicana
GACGCGAGCAAAGGTCCCGGCCAACCTGGCCGGCCGAAGGGCAGGTAGCGGTACAGAGGAGACAACAACGGGTAAACGTAGGGCGAGTGCCACCCCGGAAAAACCCGGCCCAGACGAACATAAAATGAAGAATGTGGAAGCCGACGAAACACAAGCAATTCAGCCAACTCTCACGGTTTCGGAGATGGTGAGACGCGCAGCGGAAATCGAGAAGAAAGTGCTGGCATTCTGCTTAGACCCGGCAAAGAAGCTGGGGAAAGAAAACGCCTCAACGATAATTGACAGCTTCGTTGATATGCGTAAGCTCGTTGAGGCCCTCACGTTGAGGAACTCTTTCCTCTGCGGCAAGCTGGAAGGAAGGCTTGCATAGAAGACGGCACTATCCGGCGCCGTCAATAAGAGCATGCGGGCGACAAGGCGTCTGGAATCGGCCGCTAAAAAGGCTGCATGGAACGGACCGGTAACATACGCCGACAGGGTGGAAATTACCAGCAGGGCAGTCCCTGAAATGGCGGTGAAGCCACCAAGGAACGTGGTAATAATCACGCCGGACATATAGGTAGCCGAAATCCAGACCAGTGAAGAAGCTCGGGAGGCCGTGTTCACTCTGGTGAACCCCA
>NW_016950176.1:0-647 GCF_001483705.2 Eufriesea mexicana
TATGTATGCATGTATGGATGTATTGATTTACGCATGTATGGATGTACGGATGCATGGATATATGGATACGTGGGTGGATGAATGGTTGGGTGGATGAACGGAAGAACGGATGTATGTATGGATGTATGTATTGATGTATCTATGGATGTAGGTGTGGACGTATGTATGGATTTTTGTGTGGATGTATGTATGGTTGTATATATGGATGTATATATGGATGTATGTATGGATGTATATAGAGATGAATGGTTGCGTGTATGTATGGATACGTGTATTGATGCGTGTTTGGATGCATGGATGGATGGATGGATTGGTGGATGGATGTATGGATGGAAGGATGTATGGATCGATGAATGTATGGATGGGTGGATGCTTGGATGGATGGATGTACGGTAGTATGTATGTATGTATGGATCTATGTAAGGTTGTGTGTATGCATGTATGTATGGATGTATGTATGGGAGTATGTATGGATGTATGTATTGATGTATGTCGGATGTATGGATGCATGTATGAACGGACGTATGAATGGATGTATGGATGCGTGTATGGAAGGGCGTATGTATGGATGAATTCATGGAAGGATGTATGGATGATGTACGGATGTATGTATGGATATATGTATGGATGCATGTATGGCTGGATGT
>NW_016950177.1:0-535 GCF_001483705.2 Eufriesea mexicana
CGCAAAAACAATTTTTCTTTAATTCATCCATAGAAGATGCAAACCAAGAATCCCTAAAATGATTTGGTCCAGGCATCTAATTAATAAAATAAAAATTACACCGCATCTCGACAATCCTTCGTCCATCTCACCAAGTACACAGGAATCTCTACAATTCTACAATAAAAAATTATTTTCTCTAAGCAACTAATTAAACAAGTAATTGGATAATAAATATATTTAAGAAATAGAAAATTAAAATACCAAGACGAGAGATATTCGCAAAAACAATTTTTCTTTAATTCATCCATAGAAGATGCAAACCAAGAATCCCTAAAATGATCTGGTCCAGACACCTAATTAATAAAATAAAAATTACACCGCATCTCGACAATCCTTCGTCCATCTCACCAAGTACACAGGAATCTCTACAATTCTACAATACCCCAAAATTATATTCTCCACGCAACTAATTAAACAAGTAATTAGGTATTAAATATATTTAAGAAATAGAAAATTAGAATACCAAGACGAGAGATATTCGCAAAAACAATTT
>NW_016950178.1:0-970 GCF_001483705.2 Eufriesea mexicana
GATGTATTCACCAAGCTATAGCAGATTATAGATTTTGAATAGGCCTATTCTCTGGCAAGTAGAGGGCTGTACCCGCCATTGGATTGAAGGCCTTAGGCGATGTATTCACCATGCTATAACAGATTTTAGATCTTGAATATGCCCATTCTCTGGCAAGTAGATGGCTGTACTTGCCATTCGATTGAAGGCGTTATGCTACCTATTCACCATGCTATAACAGAATATAGATTTTGAATAGGCCTATTCTCTGGCAAGTAGATGGCTGTACTTGGCATTGGATTGAAGGCGTTAGGCGATGTATTCACCAAGCTATAACAGATTTTATATCTTGAATAGGCCCATCCTCTGGCAAGTAGATGGCTGTACTTGCCATTGGGTTGAAGGCGTTGGGCTACATATTCACCAAGCTATAACAGACTATAGATTTTGAATAGGCCTATTCTCTGGCAAGTGGATGGCTCTACTTGCCATTCGGTATAAGGCGCTAGGCTACCTATTCACCAAGCTACAACAGACTATTGAATTTGAATTGGCCTATTCCCTGGCAAGTAGATGGCTGTACTTGCCATTGGTTTGAAGGCGTTCGGCTACCTATTCACCAAGCTATAAGAGACTATAGATTTTGAATAGCCCTATTCTCTGGCAAGTAGATGGCTGTACTTGCCATTCGATTGAAGGCGATAGGCGATCTATTCACCTCGCTGTAACAGGTTATATAGTTTGAATAAACCTATTCTCTGGCAAGTAGATGGCTGTACTTGCCAAAGGTTGAAGGCGTTAGGCGACCTATTCACCAAGCTATAACAGATTATTGATTTTGAATAGGCCTATTCTCTGGCAAGTAGATGGCTGTACTTGCCATTGGATCGAAGGCGCCAGGCGATCTATTCTCCAAGCAACAACAGGATATATATTTCGAATTGACCTATTCTCTGGCAAGTAGATGGCTGTACTTGCCAATGGTTGATGG
>NW_016950179.1:0-645 GCF_001483705.2 Eufriesea mexicana
TATCTATCTCAACCTCACGCGCCGCGGCCACTATTTCAAGGCTCCGCACAGCCAAGCAGAATACAGTAGAGTACAGTCGAGCGCAGAAGTGCTGCGTATAGCAGTGTATAGCACGAAATTGGAAGACAACCCGACCGAGCTTTATATAACCTGACGTAACCGTACGTAATATAACCAAACCTAACGTGAAGAGACAAATATTGCTGGCATTTCCAAAGTCAAGCAGAAAACGTTAGAGCACTGTTGAGAGCAGAAATCCATCTAATTAAATTGCATAGGAAAAAAGTCAATGATACCGTATCCTAACATGGCCAATCGAAACTTATCCAAACATAACATAACTAAACATATCGTCACGCGACAACTATTGCTGGCCTCACCAGATTCAAGCAGAGTACACGAGGGTACACTAGAGCGCAGAAACCCTCCGTAAATCGCTGTGTACAGCACAAAAGTGGAAGATACAATAACCTAACTGATCCGAACGTAGCGTAACTCAACATAACGTGAAAAAACCAATATTGTTGGCTACCTCAGAGGAAAGCGGAAAGTATTTGGGCGCATTAGAGCACAGAAATCCAGCGTATAGAAGTGTATAGCACAAAAGCCAAAGTAACCTATCCTAACATAGCCAAACGTATCATA
>NW_016950180.1:0-243 GCF_001483705.2 Eufriesea mexicana
TATCGTGGTGAGCTAACTTTCATGCATAAATAAGTAGGAAAGACTCTATTGGCGGACTATAGCAATTGCAATGCTGTAGAGTCTGGCTGAAAATTCAATTTTATTGACACCTTCGAATAATATCGTGGCGACATAACTTTCTTGCATACATAAGAGGGAAAGATTCTACTGGCGTGCTATATCCATTGTAGTGCTATAGAATCTGTCAGGAAAATTGAATTTTATTGACATTTTCGACTAATA
>NW_016950180.1:334-556 GCF_001483705.2 Eufriesea mexicana
TTCGATTTCATTCACATTTTCGACTAATAACGTGGTGAGCTAACTTTCCTGCATAAATAAGGAAGAAATATACTATTGGCGTGCTATAGTCATTGCGATTCTATAGAATCTGTCTGGAAAGTTCAATTTTATTGACGTCTTCGGTTAAGATCGGGGTGGCCTAACTCACTTGCATAAATAAGGAGGGAAGATTCTATTGGCGTGCTATAGCCATTGCGATGC
>NW_016950181.1:0-1986 GCF_001483705.2 Eufriesea mexicana
GGAAGAATGCATGGATGGATTGAGGTATGGATCGTCTTATTTACGTATGTGTGGGTGTGTGTGTATATATACATGGATGCATAGGTGTGACCGATGCATCGATGGATGGAAGTTCGGATGATAGGATTTATGGATGTGTGGATGTGTGGATGTATGGATGTATGGATGTATGGATGTGTCAGTGGATGAAAGTTTGTGTGGCTGAACAGATGATTGGATGGACGGACAGATAGATGGATGGATGCATTGAAGGATGGATGGACGGATTAATGTCTGTATGGGTGGATGGATGTATGCATGGACGTATGAACGGATGTATGTATGGATGTGTGTGGATGTACGTATGGATGATTGTATGAATTTGTATATGGGTGTATTTATGGATGTATGTATGCATGTATGTGTGCATGTGCGTTTGGATGTATGTGTGGATGTATGGATGGATGTATGTATGGATGTATGGTTGGATTAATGAATGGATGTATGTATGGATGAATGGATGGATGGATGTACGAATGTATGGATGTCCGGATGAATGGATGTATGGAAGTATGGAAGGTTGGATGTATAGATTTCTGGACGTATTGATGGGCGGATATATAGATGGATGGATGTATGGGAGGATGCATGTATGGATGGATGGATGGATGTTTGGAAGGATGTATTTTTGAATAGATGGATCTATGGATGGATGGATGTATGTGTAGATGTATGTATGAATGTATGTCTTGATGGATGTGTGGATGGATGCATGTATAGATGGATGGATGAATGGATGCATATATGTATGTATGTTTGGGTGTATGGATGTATGGATGTACGGATGTATGGATGTACTGTTGTATGTATGTATGGATGTAAGAGGGTATTAATGTACGTATGTATGAATGTATGGATCTATGTATGTGTGTATGGATGGATGTATGTATCGATGTATGTATGAATGAATGGTTGGATGAATGGATTGGTGGATGGATGTATGGGTGGATGGATGTATGGATCCATGGATATATGGATGAGTGGCTGTGTGGATGCATAGGTGTATGGAAGAATGGATGTATGGATGGATGGATGTGTGGATGGATGGATGTATGGATGCACGGATGTATATATGTATGGACGTGTGGATGGATGGATGTATCGATGAATGGAGTCACTGATGGCTGTGTTTATGGATATATGGATGTGTGGATGTATGGGTCTATGGGTGGATGAATGTAAGCATGGATGAACGCATGGATGTATGTATAGATGTATGTATGGATGTATTCATGGACGGATGTATGGATGGATGTATGTATATATGTATGTACTAACGTATGGATGTACGGATGTATGGACGGATGCATGTATGGATGCATGGATGTATGGATGAATGGATGAATGGATGTATAAATCTAAGGATGATTGTATGGATGGATGTATGGTTGTATGGATCGATAGATGAACGTATGGATGTCTGTATAGGTGTATGTATGAATGTATGGATGGATGCATGTAATGATGGATGCATGTATCGGTGGATTTATGTACGTATGGACGTATGGATGGACGGATGTACGGCTGGATGCATGTATGGATGGATGGATGAATGTATGCATGTATGGATGTATGTATGGACGTTTGAAAGGATGTATGAATTTATGGATGGACGGATGTATAGATGGGTGAATTTATGTATGAATGGTTGTGCTGAAGGACGGATGTATGTATGCATGGATGTAAGTATCCATGTATGTATGGAAGTATGTACGGTGTTTGTACGGTTGTATGTACGTATGGATGGATGGATGGATGGATGGATGTAAGGGTCCATGCATTAATGGATGGGTGGATGTATGGATGGATTGTTTGTATGGATGTATGGATGTATGGACGTATGGATGGATGGATGGATGGATGGATGTATGGGTCCATGGATTAATGGATGTATGGATGCATGGATGTATGGATGGATGGATGTATGGTTGGATGGATGTATGGATG
>NW_016950182.1:0-795 GCF_001483705.2 Eufriesea mexicana
CAACTACCGAACAGGTAATTGGAAACATCTCCAGCCGTAAGTGATGAATGACTTGATTTTTCTGGAACTCCTGTGGAATTTAGGCTACCGCAGTTCACATTAGTCCAAAAAATGCGGTGCTCAATTTTTGGACGTACCAACCACCGTACTTGGAACTGTTAATACCGATACCAGTAATGGATGTACACATTAATTTTTCAAGAATTGGTGTGGAAACCAAGTCATCACTGAGCAGATGAATCCAATGGATACAGTGCTCTAATGGTGGATGCACCAACTGCCTCACTGGGAATTTCACATTACCACTATACGTAGCAGATGTAGACAATAAGTTGTATATGTATATATGAATAAGTTGTAAGATGTATGTGGAACTGTGCAGGATATTACAAATATCTCTAGCCCCAACCGTACTCTAATTTGCTTATTATAGATTTGATGTCAAACTTAAGTTATCAGAGGTAAAATTAGTCCAACGAGCGATAATGCGCAAGTCCTTCGGCAATCTAGAATTGCAATAGAAATTAAATCATCACTGAACAGCTTGTTCCGACGGCGACATAGCAGTATTGCTGGATGTCCCATCTACCGTACAGGGATTTGTTAATATCTCTATCCATAACTGATGTACACCTAGACCATTCTAGAACTACTGTGGAACTTAAGCCGTCAGTGTCCAGATTAATCCTGCCGCAGCAATACCGTGACGATTACAGTACTTAGTACTGTTATGTCAATTCATAGTATCTCGATCAATAACGGACTTCTGTTTTGTCCTTTTAGAATTGCTATGGA
>NW_016950182.1:904-2670 GCF_001483705.2 Eufriesea mexicana
ATCGTCATTCTAGAGCTTCAATAAAATTTAAATCATCACTGAACAGCATATTCCCAGGGCTACATTGCTTTATTGGTGGATGTACCAACTACTGTACTTGGAATGGTACACATCCCTACGGATATCGTACGTATACACTGAATATTCGAGTAATACTGTGTAATTAATGTTATCACTGAATGCACTAATGCAACCGCTACAGGACTGTAATGTTGGATACACCAACTACCGCAATTGGTATTGTAAATATCTTGACCCATATCTGATGTATACCTTGATTATCCCAGCATTACGGTGGAACCTGCATTATCAGTGAACAGATTATTCCAGCGGCTAAATACCGTGGTGATAGCTGCACTCAGTACTGTTTCGTCAATTCTTAATATCTCGAGCCATAATTGGCCAGTATTTCTCATTATAGAATTGCAACAGGGTATAATAAATCATCACTGAGCAGCCTAATCCATCTGCTACGTGGATGTACAAACTACTGTGCCGGGAGCAGTAAACATCTCTAGCCATGACTGATGCACACTTTGGATTTTCTATAACTACTTTGCAATATAAGTCACCACTGAACAGATTGATGTAACTGCTACAGTGATGTGTTTGAGGATACACCCTCTACCGCCCTGGGAATTGCAAATATCTCCAGCAATCACTGATATTTTCATTGATTACTCCAGAACTACTATGGAACTTAAGTCATGAGTAGACAGATTAATCCAACGGCTACAGCGCAGTGCAGATGGCTGTACTCAGTACTCTTATGTCAACAGTTAATAGCTCGAGCTATAATGGATGTACTAAGAACAGTACTGTCAATTTGAAATACTTCCACCCATAACCCTGCTGCACATTGGCTACCCTAGACTTGCTTTGGAACTTAAGTCAAGACTGAGTTTATTATTCCAACGGCTACAGTGCACTATAGGTGGATGTACCTACTGCAGTCCTGGAAATTGTAAATATCTCCCGCTGCAACTTGTGTATACATAGATTATTCTGGGTTTACTGTGGAATGTAAGTCTACATGAGCAGATGAATACAGCGGCTGCAGGGATATGTTGGTGGATATGCCAGCTACCGAACTGCGAAATGTAAACTTCGCTATATATAACTGGTGTATACATAGATTTTTCTAGAACTACTGTGGAACATAAATCGGCAGTGAACAGAATAATCGAGCGGGTGCTGTAGTGTCGTGTATGCTGTACTCTGTACTCATTCGTCTATCTTCAATATCTCGTGATATAACGGATCTGACGTTTGTCTTTCTAGAGCTGCCATTGTACCTAAATGAACAATGAGCAGGACAATTCTACAGCTAAATTGCACCGTTCATTGATGTACTGAGTATGGTGCTGTCAATTGTAAAATTCTGTAGCCATAGCCGTACCATATATTGATTATTCCAGAATTGCTGTCAGACCTGAGCTATGTGTGAAGAAATTATACCAACGGCTAAAGTACTGTGCTTATTGCTGCGCTCAGTACTGTTTCGACAATTGTTAATGCCTAGGGCGATAATAAGTCTGTCCTTTGTCATGCCGGAATTTCAATTGTATTTAAATAATCACTAAACAGATTAATCTAACTGCAGTGGTAGTCTATTGGTGCACGAACCAACTATCCTACTGGGTATTGTAAATGTCTCTAACCATAACAGATATACACATTGACAATTCTGGAACCACTGCGTGATTTAGATCATAAAAGAACAGATTAATCCAACGGGGGCAGTACTGTGGGGATGGTTGTAGTTA
>NW_016950183.1:0-243 GCF_001483705.2 Eufriesea mexicana
ACGCCTTCAATCCAATGGCAAGTACAGACATCTTCTTGCCAGAGAATACGTCTATTCAAAGTCCATAACCTGTTGTAGTTCGGTGAATAGAACGAATAACGCCTCCAATCCAATCACAAGTACAGCCATCTACATGTCAGAGAATAGGTCTATTCAAAATCAATAATCTGCTACAGTTTGTTAAATAGATCGCCTACCGCCTTCAATCCAGTGGCAAGTACAGACATCTACTTACCAGAAAAT
>NW_016950184.1:0-526 GCF_001483705.2 Eufriesea mexicana
GCTAGAGCACACTGGAGCCCAGAAGTCCACCGAATAGCAGTGTATAGCACAAAATTCAAAGATTCCCTATCCTAACATATCCAACCTTAACATTGCCGAAGGTAACATAACGCAACCTAACGTGCCTAGACCACTATTTTTGACCTCCCCAGATTCGAGCCGACGTTACTAGAGGACAGTAGGTCGCGTACGGCCATAGAATCGCAGTGTATAGCACAATAGTCATATCAATCTAGGCCTAATAACAAATGTTAACACAACCTAACCAAACGTAGCCCACCTCAACGTAACACTTCGCGGACACTAATGCTGTCCTCTCCAAGGAAAGGTAGAATGTAGTAGAGAGCAGCGGTGCGCAGAAACCCAACGAACGTCAATGCAAAACACGAAAGCAAAGGCTGCAAATCGAACGTAACCTAAGACAACCTAACGTGCCGAGGCCAATATTGCTGGCATCCCGGGCACAAGCAGAGAATACTAGAGTACATTAGATCGCAGAAATCCACCGAATAACATCGAATAGCAC
>NW_016950185.1:0-224 GCF_001483705.2 Eufriesea mexicana
ATTGCATAAATAAAGAGGGTAGGTTCTATTGGCGTGCTATAGCCATTGCAATGCTTTAGAATGAGGCTGAAAACTAAATTTTATTGACATTTTCGACTAATATCATGGTGAGCTAACTCTATTGCATATATAAGGGGGAAACATCCAATTCACGTGCTATTGCGGTCGCAATGCTCTAGAATCTGGCTGGAAAGTGCAATTTTATTCACATTTTCCACTAATAT
>NW_016950186.1:0-863 GCF_001483705.2 Eufriesea mexicana
AGCAGTGTATAGAACAAAAGTGTAATCTATCCTGAACAAGCCTAGCCCGACACAACCTAACCGTACGTATGCTGACTGAGCATAAACTGCAGAGACCACTATTGCTGGCTTCCAGAGCCAAGCTGATCACATTAGTGGAGAGTAGGACGCCGAAATCCACTGAACAGCAGTGTATACAGGAAAAGTCAAAGCTACCAAAACCTAACCCAAAACAAACGAAACATAACCGAACATAGCCTAACTCAACCCAACGTACCGATGCCGCTTTTGCTTCCCTGCACAGAGCCAAGCAGGACATGCTAGAGCACATCAGACCGCTGAAATTCATCGAATAGTGTACAACAAAAAAGCCAAAGCCATCCTGACCAAACTTAGCCTAACCCAACATAACCGTACGTATCCTGACGGAACGCAACGTGCTGAGACCACAATTGTTGGCATCCCAGAGCCAAGCTGATGATGTTGGAGCACAGTAGAGCGCAGAAACCCACCTAATAGCAGGCAATAGCACTAAAGTCAAGGCCATCGTCTAATAATGTAAACAAACCTAACATAACCAAGCATAACATAGCCGACCGTAAATTGCCGAGACCACCATTGCTGGCCAACCCAGAGCCAAGCTGAAAGCATTAGAGCACCGTATGGCGCAGAAATCCACCTAACAGCTGACTATAGCACTAAAGTCAGAGCTATACGCTCCTTACATATCCAATCGTCACATAACCGAACGTAACCTGACTGAACCGAACGTACCGCTAGCACAATTGCTGGCCTCACCGGGGCCAAGAAGTGCACGATAGTGGAGAGGAGAGCACAGAAGTCCATGGAATCGCAGTACATATCTGAGAAGTCAAAGCTGTCCA
>NW_016950187.1:0-4548 GCF_001483705.2 Eufriesea mexicana
TTAGGTAACGTAGTGTTAGGTTAGGGCAGCTCCGACTTTTGTGATACACACTGCTATTCCATGTTCTTCGGCGCACCTCTGTGCACTATCACACTCTGCTTGTCTACGTAGACGCCAGGTATAATGCCCTCAGCACATTGGGTTGAGTTGAGTTTCGCTTTGTTTGGTAAGGTTTGCCTACGTTTGGGAAGGATAGCTTTGACTTTTGCGCTATACACTGCTTTTCGCACGACATCAGCGTTCTACATTGCTCTGCTTTAATCTGCTCAGCTCTAGTGTATCCAGCAGTAGTGGGCGTGGCACGTCAATTTGGGTTACGTTACGTCTGCTTATGCTACGTTTGGTTAGGTTAGGAAAGTATAGCCCTGACTTTTGTGCCATATAATGTTATCCGGTAGATTTCTGCGCCCTGCTTCTTTCTAATATGCTCTGCTTGGCTCATGGAGGGCAGCAATAGCGGTGTAGCGACGTTAGGTTTTTTTTCTCGCTTGGGTATGTTACGTTTGTTTAAATTAGGATAGGATAAATATGACACTTGTGCTGCACAGTGCCATTCTGTGGATTTTTGCGCCCTTCTTTGGTCTACTACACTCTGCTCTTCCCTGCCTGGAACTGCGATAGCGGTCGTGGCATTATAACTTGGGCTATGTTACGTGCGGTTAGGCTAGGTTAGGCTACGTTTGGTTAGGACGACTTCGTCCTTTGCGTTATACTCTGCTATTCGGTGGCTTCTGCGCTCTGCTGCCATCTCGAATGTACTGCTTGGCTCCGGAGAGGCCAGCAATAGAGGTCTCGGCACGTTATGATTGTATATCCTGCATCTGCTTAGGATATCTTAGACTTTTGAGCTGTACACTGCAATGCGGTGGATTACTGCGCTCTACTGTGTTCTGGTAAATTCTGCATGGCTCTGTGGAGACAAGCAATAGTGGTCGTGGCAGATTCTGTTGAGATGATTAGGTTAGGTTATGTTGATTTAGGTTAGGGTAGCTTTGTCTTATGTGCTGAAAACTGATCTTCTATGGACTTCAGTGATCTGCTGTGCTGTATCATATTCTGCTTGTCTCTGGGGAGTCCAGCAATGGCGGTAGTGGCACGACAGCTAAAGTAATGTTACGGTTTGCTATGTTAGGTTTGGTTAGGTTTGGTTGGGGTGGCTTTGACTTTTGTGCTTTACACTGCTATCCGGTGAATTTCTGCGATCTACTGTGATCCAATATTATCTGCTTTGCGATTGGGAGGCCAGAAATAGTAGCCGCGGCACGTTAGTCTGTGTTAGGTTGCGTACGTTTATGTCACGTTTTGAAAGGTTAGGAGAGGATAGCATTTACTTTTCTGATATTTGCAGCTATTCGGTGGATTTCTGCTCTCTACTGTCCCCTACTATGCTCAGCTTGACTCTGGGGAGGCCAGTAATTGTGGTGTCGGCATGTTGATTTGAGCTATGCAACGTTTGGTTGTGTTGTGTTAGTCTTGGTTAGGTATGGATATTTTTGACTTGCGTGGTGCGAACAATTTTTCGGTGGATCTCTGCGCTCTATTTTGCGCTAGTGTACCCTGCTAAGCTATGGGGAGACCAGCAATAGCGGTCTCGCCACGTTAGTTTGAGATTGATTACGTATGTATATGCTACGTTAGGTATTGTTAGGATACGACAGCTTTGTCTTTTTTGCCATACACCGCCACTCTGTGGATTTCTGTGCTCTGCATAGCCCTAACGTTCTCTGCTTGGATCTTTGGAGGCTTGCCATCGTGGTCTGTGCACGTACGGTTGAGTTAAGCTACGTTCGGTTTTGTTACGTATGGTTACGTCTGGATAGGGCGAATACGACTATTGCGATGTGCACAGTGATTCTATGGATTTCTGCGCCCTTCTCACTTCAAAAATGTCCTAATTGGCTCCGTGGAGGGCATCATTAGTGGCCACGGCAGGACAGGTTGAGATAGGCTACGTTTTGTTGCGTTACGTATGGTCACGACAGGATAGGGCAGCTTTCACTTTCTTGACTTACACTGCTATACGGTTGGTTTTTCGGCGCTCTTGAGTGCTCTATTGTGGTCTGCTTCGACCTATGGAAGCCAGCAATAGTGGCCGCGGCACGTTTGGTTGAGTTACGTTACGCTTGGTTTGGCCAGGTTACGTTAGTATGGGTTAGGTTACGGTATCTTTCACTTTTCTGCTATACATTGCTGTTCTATGGTCTTCTGCGCTCTACGCTCCTCTAATATGTTCTGCTTGGCTACAGGGATGCTAGCAGTAGTGTTCTCGGCACGTAAGGCTGAGTTAGCCTGCATTTGAATATGTTACGATTGGTTAGGGTAGGAGAGCGTAGCTTATACTTTTGTGCCCTTCTCTGCTATTCGGGGGATATCTGCGCTCTACATTGTTCTACTAAACTATGCTCGACTCTCAGGAGTCCAGCCGTAGTGGTCGCGGCACGTTAGGATGTGTTATATTACGTTTGGCTTGGTTAGGTTGCGTTGCGTTCCGTTAGGCTAGCTTCGACTTTTGTGCGAAGCACTGCTATTATATGGACTTCTGCGACCTTCTGTGCGCTGTCACACTCTGTTTTGCCCTGCGGACGCCAGGAATAGTGCTCTCGGCACGCTAGGATGAGTTACGTCAAGCTAGGCTATGTCAGGTGTGGCTAAGCTTGGTTAAGGCGGCTATGACTTTTGTGCTATACACTGCTATTCGGACGATTCCAGCGTTCTACATTGCTCTCCCGCAACTCTGTCTAGCTCTCGTGGGGCAAGCAATAGCGGTCGTGACACGTAGTGTTGGAATACGATACGTCTGCTTGTCTTACGTTTGTTTTCATTAGGAGAGGATAGCTACGACTTTTGTGCTATGCACTGCTATTCGGCGGATTTCTACGCTATACTGTGCTCTAGTATATTCTGCTAGGCTATGGGGAGGAAGAAAAATAGGTCTCTGCACGTTTGTCTTAGTTATGTTGCGTCTGGTTATGTTACGATTGGTTAGGGTAGGATAGCGTAGCTTAGATTTTTGTGCTGCTCTCCGCAATTCGGTGGATTACTGCGATCTACATTGCTCAACTATACTCTTCTCGACACTCGGGGGGCCATTAACAGCGGTCGCAGCACGTTAGTTTGTGTTAAAATACGTTAGGCTAGGTTAGGTTACGTTGGGTTAGGTTACGATATCTTTGACTTTTGTTCTACACACGGCTGTTATATGGGCCTGTGCATTGTACTGTACGCTATCGCAATCTGCTTGTGCCTGGGGACGCCAGGAATAGCGGTCGCGTCAAGTTAGGTTAAGTTACCTTCAGCTTGTTTACGATAGGTTTGGTCAGGTATGGTTGGGATAGTTTTGGCCCATATGCTACACACTGCCACTCGGATGACATCAGCGTCCTACATTGCTCTGTTGTACTCCGCTTGGCTCTCGTGAGGCCAGCTATGTTTGTCGTGGCACGTCAGTTTTTGTTACGTTACGTCCGCCCATGTTACGCCTGACTACGTTAGGACAAAATAACCTTGACTTTTGTGCTATACACTGCTATTCGGCGGCTTTCTGCGCACTACTGTGCTCTAGCATATTCTGCTTGGCTATGAGTATGTCAGCAGTACTGGTCTCGTTACGTTTGTCTGACTTAGGTTACGTTTGGTTACATTACGTTTGGTTAGGTTAGGATAGGATAGCTTCCACTCTTGTGCTGTACACTGCAATGCGGTGGATTACTGCGCTGTGTTGTTCTCGCGTATATTCTGCTTGACTTTGGGGAGGTCAGCAACATCGGCCTCGGCAAGTTTGGTTAAGCTAGGCTGCGTTTCGTTATATTCCGTTTGGATAGGCACGGGGAGGCTAGATTTGACCTATGTGCTATACACTGGTATTCGGTGGATTTCTACACCCTGCGTTGCTCTACTGTACTCTGCTCGACTCTGGGGAGGCCATTAATAGTGGTCTCGGGTGGTTATGTTGAATTAGTCTACGTTTGGCTACGTAACGCTAGTTTGGGTTATGGTTGGATAGATATGACTTTCGTGGTACACATTGTTTTCGGTGGATTTCTACACTCTACTGTGCTCTACTATATTTTGCTTGCACGCGGGGAGACCAGAAATAGTGGTCGCGGCACGAAGAGTTGTGTTAGCTTATGTTTGACTTCGCAGAGGTCCATAGATTAACAGCGTATAGGACAAAAGTCGAAGCTACCCTAGCCTAACCTAACCAAATGTAATATAAGCAAACGTAACCGAACTCAAACTACCGTGCCTAGGACACTTCTGCTGACCTTCCTAAACATAAGCAGAATTTACTAGGGAACGATAGAGTGCAGAAGCCCGCCACATTGCTATGCATAGCAAGAGAGTCAAGGAAACCAATCCCTACATGAACTAACCTAACCCAACCAAACGTAGCGTAGCTCAACGTAACGTGGCGTGACCACTATTCCTGTCTTCGCCATATCCAAGCAGGACATACTGGAGCGCAGTAGGGCCCAGAAATCCACCGAACAACACAGTATATCACAAAAGTCAAAGCAACCCTGCCATGACGTTGCCAAACGTAACATA
>NW_016950188.1:0-1214 GCF_001483705.2 Eufriesea mexicana
TGGACGCCATCAAACAATAATTAATAGCTAACTAATTCGTATCAAGTTATGTACGAAAATTATGTAGAAATGTAGCCTGAAGTTCCAGGTTTGCAATGAAATTATAAAAGTTCATAAATTAATCACAGAAATTCAGTAATTAATTAATTTTTCACTACCGGAGCCCTTCTGTCTTTTTCTATCCCCTCTCTGTACTTGTCTGCCATGTGACCAGCTCTTCGACGACCTCCTTGCTTATTCTATATTAGTATTACTTTTTCAGTTTGTGAGCCCAAATCATAAATGGCGCTGATCGGAGGCGGTAAAATTTTTATTCGAACTAGATACCACTTCTGGTTAGGCGCTAATAATACACCTTAATAAATCAATTCGACAGCAGAAAATTAATAAATTTCCAAGCTGCTCTAATTAATTTTTGAACATTTATAGCTGCACAGCAAAGTTGGAATTATAGGCAACATTCTTATACAATGTTTTATTTAATAATACATGTTTTATTTGATAATTAATATTTACACGAGCGATAGTTTTGTTCTGCATAGTATGTTCTGTAGTAATTAAGATAGCTGTAGAAAAGTATTTTTCTTGCATAATATTCTTATTATTTTGTAATAGTATATACTAGCATAAGAAAGCGTAAAAAATAATATTTTTCATTACGAAATTTTATTTATAATTATGTATTTACAATGCTTTTGTAGGCGAAAAATAAATACAAAACAAAAAATATATTTAAAAGAATTATGAAAGCTATGGACGCGATCGATCCCCAGTCCTCCAGTATATCAATTCTCGATCGTCCCAGTTACGCTGCAACTTAACTTGAAACACATTGGGAATAAACAATTAATTAACGGTGTAATAAAACTTTAATCGTAAATATCTTAAAAACTATTAAGTAATTGCGGTTATAATAATATATTTTCTTAAATTGCACGACGATATCTACAAAGCTGCAAAGTTTCAGCTAAATCGGTAACCGGAAGGACTTGTACACTCCTTGTAAGAAAGGAAAGGAATCGAAGTAATGGAAGGTGTAAGTAAGCAAGGTAAATATAAGGTAAGTAAAATTATTAAAATGTACTGCAAAGTAGAAAAAGTATTGTCCAGGGAATTGTTGGAGCTGATGCAAAATCATGGAATAAGTCGGCGAGCAACCTCCTATCATGTTATGTTACCCTAATACAAAGCGACAAAATTGGCTGAAAATTTCT
>NW_016950189.1:0-824 GCF_001483705.2 Eufriesea mexicana
AAGCGGAACATACCAGAGCGCAGTAGAGCGCAGAAGTTCTACGTACAGCAGTGTGAACAGCACGAAAGTCAAAGCTAGCCTATCCCAACTCAAACAAACCTAACATAAACAAACGTAACCTAACACAACCTAACGCACCGCGGTAACAGTTTCTGAAATTCCCAGAGCAAAGCAGGGGACAGTAGATAATAGTAGACCGCAGAAATTCAACGAATGGCAGCGTACAGCGAAAACGTATGAGATATCCTAACCTAACCTAATTTAACCTGATCGAACGTAACCAATCCCAACCTAACGTGCCTAGCCCACAATTGCTGGCCTCCAATTCGCCAATCAGTGCATATTGCAGAAGAGTATATCGCAGAGGTCCATGGAATGTCAGTGTATAGCACTATAGTCAAGGACATCCTAACCAAACCAAAACAAACCTAACCGAACCAAACGTAACGTAAAATGACACAGCCAAACGCGCCGCGGCGACTATTTCAAGCATTCGCAGGTGAATGCAGGGAGCATTAGAACGCAACAGATCGCAAAAATCCACCGAATAGCAGTCTAAAGCCGAAAGTTAATGCTATCCTGTCCCAACCTCATCGAACGTGGCATGACCAAATGCAGCTTAGCTCAACCGAACGTTCCGAGACCTCTATTGATGGCCTCCCAGTGCAAGCAGAGCATATTAGAGCACAGTATACCGCAGAAATCCACCAAACAACCGTTTATAGCACGAAAGCAAAGACTACACGGACCTAACGCGGCGGAACCAAGGCTAACCATACGTATCCTTACGCAACCTAACGTGCCGCGACCACTCTTGCTGGCCT
>NW_016950190.1:0-1340 GCF_001483705.2 Eufriesea mexicana
TGTGTGTATGGACGAATGTGTTGGTGTATGTATGGATGTATGTATGGCTGTATGCATGGATGTTTGTATGGATGTATGTTAGAATGTATCTATGGATGTTCGTATGGATGAATGTATGCGTGTATGTATGGATCTGTCTGTTAATGTGTGTATGGATGCATGGATGGATGGACGGATGGATTTCTGTATGGATGGATGTATGGATGTATGCGTGTATGGATTTATGCATGTATGGATGTATGTATGTATGAATGTATGGATGTAAGGATGAATGTATGCATGCATGTATGGATGTATGGATTTATGTATGTATGGAGGTATGGATGTATGGATGAATGTATGGATGTGTGAATGTATGTATTGCTGCGTGTATGAATGTATGGATGGATGGATGGATTGGAGTGGTGATGTATGGATGGATGTATGTATGGATCGATCGATGTATGGATAAGATGGATGGCTGTATGGACGGATGGATGTATGCATGGATGCATGTATGGTTGTTTGAATGGATGTATGTATACAAGTATGTATGGATATATGGAAGAATGTATGTATGGATATATCCATGGATGTATGGATGGTTGTGTGTATGGATGTATGTATGGATGTCTGGATGGATGTATGTATGGATGTGAGTATGGGTGTGTGTATCGATGTGTGTATGTGCGTATGGTTGTATGTATGGATGGATAGTTGTATGGTTGGAAGGACTTATTGATGTATGGATGTGTGGATGTATGGATGTACGAATGTACGGATGTACGGATGTATGGATGTACGGATGTGTATATGTATTTATGTATGGATGGATAGATGTATGGATCGATGGATGTATGGATGGGTGTTTATATGAATCGATGGATGTGTGGTTCGATGGGTGTATGGATGGGTGGATGTATGGATGGATGGATGTGTAGAAAGGTGGACGTATGGATGGATATATGTATGGATGAATGATTGTATGTATGTATGAATGGTTGTATGGATGGATGAATTTGAGTTATGTATGTATGGATGTATTGATGTACGCATGTATGGATGTACGGATGTATGGATATATGGATATGTGGGATAATGAATGGATGGGACGGCGGGCGGAAGAACGGATTTATGTATGGATGTATGTAAGGGTGTATGAATGCATGTATGTATGGATGTGTGTATGGGAGTACGTATGGATGTATGTATTGATGTATGTATGGATGTATGCTTGGATGTATGCATGGATGTATGTATGGATGTTTGTATGGATTGATGTATGGGTGTATGTATGAATGTATGTAAGAATGTATGTATGGATGTATGGATGCGCCTATGGAAGATCGTGTGTATGGATG
>NW_016950191.1:0-560 GCF_001483705.2 Eufriesea mexicana
TGACATTTCCGACTAGTATCGTGGCGAGCAAACATTCTTTCATAAATAAGAAGGAAATATTCTGTTGGCGTGATATAGCCATTGCTATGGTATACCGCCTGCATGGAAAGTTCCATTTTATTGACATTCTCGACTGATATCATGGTGGGCAAACCTTCTCACATAAATAAGGAGGAAAGATCCTATTGGCGTGCTATATCTATTGTAATACATTAGAATCCGACTGGAAAATTCGAATTTACTGACATTTTCGACTATTGTCGTGGTGAGCAGCCTCTGTCGCATAAATACGGTGGAAAGATTCCATTTACGAGCTACAGCCATTGCAATACACTAGAATCAGACTGGAAATTCCAATTTTATTAACATTTTCGACTAGTATACCTGTCAGCAACCTCTCTCGCATAAATAAGTATGAAAGGCTCTATTGGCGTGCTATAGCGATTGCAATACAATATAATCAGACTGGAAAGTACAATTTTATTGACATCTTCTAGTAGTATCGTGGGGAGCAAGTTTGCGTGCATAAATAAGGAGGATAGATCGTATAGGCGTGGTAT
>NW_016950192.1:0-711 GCF_001483705.2 Eufriesea mexicana
GTAACGGAATGTGACCTACCTTACACTGACGTGCCGCGACCACTACTCCTGGCCTTCCCATGGCCAAGCAGGACATACTAGGGCGCTGTAGAGCGCAGAAATCCCCTTAACAGCAGTGTACAGCAAAAGAGTTAAAGCTGTCCGAACCAAACATGGCCTATCCCAGGCTAGTCCGAAATAACCTGCCTAAACGTAACGTGTCGAGAACACAATTGCTGGCCATGCCGGAGCCAAGCTGAAAATATTAGAGCACTGTATGGCGCAGAAAACCACCTATTAGACGAGCACTATAGGCGTAGCTAACCTCTCCAGATCTAGAGAATCGAAACGAGAGCGAGCGTACCCTAGCATAACCTGACGTGCCACGACCACTATTTCTGGCCTCCCCAGGGACAAGAAGGTCATACTAGATGGCAGAAGAGCGCAGAAATGTAACGAATAGCAGTGTACAGCAGAAGCTTAAAGCAATCCTGACCAAAGTGAACCTAAGCCAACCGAACCGAATGTAACGTGACCGAATGCAGTATGCCGAGACCAATATTGCTGGCCTTCGCAGAGCCTAGCTAAAAACATTAAAGCACTGTAGAGGGTAGAAATCCTCCTTATAGCAGGCTATCGCACTAAAGACAAGGCTATCCTCTCGTAACATAGCCAACCGTAACATAACCTAACGAACCTAACTCAACCTAACGTGCCGTGACCATTATTTCT
>NW_016950193.1:0-226 GCF_001483705.2 Eufriesea mexicana
TCTCACTGCTATTCCGTGGATTTCTGCCCTCTAGTGTGCCCTAATATGCTTTGATTGTCCCCGAAGAGACCAGCAATGTGGTTTTCGTCACGCTACGTTGAGTTACACTAAGTGTGCATAGGTTAGGTTAAGTCAATTTGGCTGAGGATATGTTACACTCTTTTGCTATATACTGCAATGCGGCGGATTTCTGCGCTCTAGAGTGCTCAAGTATGGTCTGCTTGCC
>NW_016950194.1:0-447 GCF_001483705.2 Eufriesea mexicana
CAAATACAATTTTATTGACATTTCCGACTAATATCGTTGTGAGCTAACCTTATTGCATAAATAGGAAGAAAAGATCCTGTTGGCGTGCTATAGGCATTGCTGTGCTACAGAATGAGGCTGGAAAATACAATTTTGTAGACATTTTCGACTAATATCGTGGTGAGCTAATTTCCTTGCTTAAGTAAGGAGGAAAGATACTTTTTGAGTGCTATTGCCATTCCAAAGCTATAGAGACTGTATGGCAAATACAATTTTATTGACATTTTCGAATAACATCGTTGATAGCTATCCTTCTTGCATATGTAAGGAGAAAAGATTCTGTGGCTGGAAAATACTATTTTGTTGGCATTTCCGACTAATATCGTGGTGAGCTAACTTCCTTGATTAAGTAAGGAGGAAAGATGCTTTTTGAGTGATATAGCCATCGCAATGGTATAGATTGTGGCT
>NW_016950195.1:0-949 GCF_001483705.2 Eufriesea mexicana
AAAGGAGAGCTTTATTGCACAGGAATCCACTCAATGGCAGACTATTGCACTAAAGTCGAAGCTGTCCCCTCCGAACCTATCTAAACTTAACATAACCAAACACAACCTAACTCAATTTAACGTGTCGCGAACATTATTGCTTGCCTGCCCAGAGGCAAGCAGGACACACTAGAGAACAGTAGAGTGCAGAAATCAGCGGAAGATCTGTGCACAGCACAAAAGACAAATCAGCCTCTCCTAACCTAGCCAAACGTATCTTACCCAAACGTAACATAACCCAACCTAACATGACGAGACAACTCTTTCCGGCCCCGACAGATACAAGCGGAATGTACTAGAGCAGTGTAGTGCACAGGAATCCACCGCATTGCAGTTAAGAGCGCAAAAGCTGCAGATATCCTAACCTGACCAGGCTAAGTATAACATAACCAAACACAGCATACCTCAACATTACGTCCGCGACAACTGCTCCGGGCCACCCCAGAGCCAAGTAGAATGCAATAAGCCACCGTAGATTTCAGAAACGCGAGGAACAGCTGTGTAAAGCCAAGAGTCGTGGTAGTCTATCCTAAGCCAAACGTAACACAAGCAAACGGAGCCCAATACAACCTATTACGATGGGACCGCTAATGCAGTTCTCACAAGAGCCAAGCAGGAAATATTAGAGAGTAGTGGCGCGCAGGAATCGGTGTACAGCAGTGTAAAGCACAGATGCCTAGACTAACCTATCTTAACCTCACCAAACGAAACATAGCCAAACCTGGCATACTTCAAATTAACGTGCCAAGGCCACGGTTGCTGGCCACCCCTGGGCCTACCAGAACATACTAAAGCATAGCAGAGCGCAGAAGACCACATCATTGCAGTGTATATCGCAAAAGTCTACCATAGCCTGACATAACCTGAGCTTACCTTACTTATCGAAACGTAGTGTATCTAAGCATAACGC
>NW_016950196.1:0-538 GCF_001483705.2 Eufriesea mexicana
GTGGTCAGCATCGACTTTTGTGCAACACACCGCTATTCTATGGAATTCTGCTGTCTACTGTGCTCTATTTTACTCGGCTTGTTTCTGGGGACGCCAGGAATAGTGTCCGCGGCACGCCAGGATTAGTTACGTTACGTTTGAATATGTCAGGGTTGGTTCGGCTTGGCTGGGTTAGCTTTGACTTTTACTGTATACTCTTCTATTCTGAGGATTTCTGCCTTCTACTATGCTCTTATATCTTGTGCTTGGCTCTAGGGAGGCCAGCAATTGCGGTCTCGGTACGTAAGTCTGAGTTACGCTACGTTCGTTCAGGTTAGGTTAGGTAAGTTTAGGTTAGGGTATTTTCGATATTTGTACTATACACTGCTTCCCGGTAGACTTCTGCGCTCTACTATTCTCTAACATGATCTGCTTGGCCCTGCGGAGGCCACCAATATTGGCAGCGGCGAATAGGTGCTAGGTTACGTCTGGTTAAGCAAGATTAGGTTAACGTTTGTTAGGGAAGCCATGATTTTCGTGCTACGCACTGCTATTCTAT
>NW_016950197.1:0-1523 GCF_001483705.2 Eufriesea mexicana
ACAAGGGTCAAAGACATACTAACCTCACTTGACATAGCATAACCCAACCAATCTTCGCTTAACACAACGTAGCCCACCGATACCACTGTTGATGTCCCTCCTAGAGCCAGGCTGAGCATATTAGAGCACAGTAGAGTGCATATATCCGCCGAATAGCGGTGTCAAGCGCAAGAGTCGCCGGTAGC
Organism: Eufriesea mexicana; assembly: GCF_001483705.2. Classification (NCBI taxonomy): domain Eukaryota; kingdom Metazoa; phylum Arthropoda; class Insecta; order Hymenoptera; family Apidae; genus Eufriesea; species Eufriesea mexicana. The sequence continues at coordinate 186 of NW_016950197.1, forward strand.
CACTCCTAACCAACCAATCGTGACGGAACTGAACGTAACATAACACAACCCAACGTGCAGCATCCTCTATTGCTGCGTTCCCCAGATTCGAGAAGAGTGCAGTCGAGCACAGTAGAGCGCAGAAATCCACCGAATAACAGTCAATGCCAAGAAAGTCAGAGCTATCCGAACCTAACACAAACAAGCATACAAACCTAACCAAACCTAACATGACGAGACAAATATTGCTGCCCTCCCCAGACATAAACAGAGCACATTAGAGCACAGTATAGCGCAGAGGTTCAACGAATAGCAGTATATAACACAAAAGTCAATGCTATCCTCTCCTAATGTGACCAAACGTAACATAAGCAAACGCAGCCTAAATCAAACTAATGCTCCGGATACCCAATTAATGGCCTCCCCAGGGTTGGGTAGAGTATACTAGAGCAGCATAGAGCGTATAAATGCGCCGGATGTGAGTGTATAGCACAAAAGTCGTAGCTACCCTACACTAACATGTCCGAACGTAATATAGACAAACGCACCAAAACTTAACCTAGCGTGCCGAGGCCATTATTACTGGAAACCCCAGAGCCAAGCAGCATACACTAGGACAGAGGAGATCTCTGAGTCCTGCCAAATAGCAGCGTATAGCGCAAAAGTCAAAGTTATCATATCATAACCTAACGAAGGGTGACATATTTAAGCGCAATGGGGTCCAACCTAACGTACCTAGACCATTATTGGAGGCCTCTCCATCGCCATGCAGAACATATCAGAGGAACCAAATAGCAGCGTATAGCGCAAAAGTCAAAGTTATCATATCATAACCTAACAAAGGGTGACATATTTATGCGCAATGGGGTCCAACCTAACGTACCTAGACCATTATTGGAGGCCTCTCCATCGCCATGCAGAACATATCAGAGGAGAGTAGGGCGCAGTAGTCCATAGAATGAGGGTGTATAGCGGAAAAGCCAGAGACCCTAACCTGACCCAAACTAACCTAACCTAACCAAACGCAACCTAACTCAAACTAACGTGCCGAGACCACCATTGCTCGCCCTCCCAGAGCATAGCTAGACATATTAGAGCATATTAGAGGGCGGAAATCCGCCAAATGGCTGTATGTAGGACAAAAGTCAATGACATCCTCCACTAACCTATCCTACCGTAACACACACAAGCGTAACGTAACACAACATAACGTGCAGCGACCACAAATGCTGGCCTCCCCACATTCGAGCAGGGCATAGTAGAGCATAGTACAGCGGAGAAATGCACCGAATGACAGTCTTTGCAGAGAAAGTCAAAGCTATCCGTACCTAACCCATACAAACATAACCTAATCGAACG
>NW_016950198.1:0-766 GCF_001483705.2 Eufriesea mexicana
TTACATAAATAAGAAGTATAGATTCTGATGGCGTGATATAGCCATTACAATGCTATAGAATCCCGCTACAAAATTTAATTTTATTGACATTTTCGAATAATATCGTAGCGAGCAAGCCTACCTGTCTAAATACGGAGGAGGGATTCTATTGGCATGCTGGAGACACTGCAATTCCATAGAATTTGCCAGGAAAACTCGATTTTATTGACATTCTCGACTAATACCGTGGTCAGCTATCCTTCTTGTATAAATATGGACGATATATTCTATTGGCGTGCTATAGCCAATGCAAAGGTATAGATACTGACTGGAAAACACGATATTATGGACATTTTCGACTAATATCGTAGTGAGCAAACCCACTTGCCTAAATAAGGAGGAAGGATTCCATTCACATGCTATAGCCACTTCAATTCCATAGAATCTGCCTGAAAAATTCGGTTATATTGACTTTTTCGAATAATATCGTGGTGAGCATACCCACTTGCCTAAATAAGGAGGAAAGACCCTAATGGCATGCTATAGCCACTGCAATTCCATAGAATCTGCCTGGAAAATTTGATTTTATTGACATTTTCGACTAATATCGTGGTAACTAATATCGTGGTCAGCCAACCCACTTGCATAAATAGGGATGACATATTTTACAGGCGTGCTGTAGCTATTGCAATGATATAGAATATGGCTGGAAAATACATTTTTTTTGACATTTTCGACTAATACCGTGGTGAAATGACTGTATTGCATAAATAAGGATGAAATATTC
>NW_016950199.1:0-497 GCF_001483705.2 Eufriesea mexicana
TACTTACGCAAGGAAGTTAGCTGACCACGATATTAGTCGAAAATGTCAACAAAATTGTATTTTACAACCACATTCAATACCATTGCAATGGCTACAGCACACAAAAAGCATCTTTCCTCATTACTTACGGGAGGAAGTTAGCTCATCACGATATTAGTCGAAAATGTCAACATAATTGTGCTTTCCGCCCACATTATACATCATTGCAACGGCTATAGGACTCAAATGCATCTGTCCTCCTTACTTATGCATGAAAGTTACCTCACCACGATATTAGTCGAAAATGTCAATAAAATTGTACTTTCCAGTCACACTCTAAAGCACTGCTTTGGCTACAGCTCGCCTATAGAACCTTTCCTCCTTATTTATGCATGAAAGTTAGCTCACAACGATATAAGTCGAAAATGTCAATAGAATTGAATTTCACTTCCGGTTTCTATAACTTTGCAATCACTAGAGCACGCCAACAGAATGTTTCCTCCTTACATACGCAAGGA
>NW_016950200.1:0-500 GCF_001483705.2 Eufriesea mexicana
CTGAGTATAGAAACTAACAGAGCACTGTAACCGTTTGTTTAATCTGTTCACTGATGATATAAATTCCTCGGCAATTCTAGAGTTACCAACGTATAGATCCCTTATGGCTATAGATACCTACAACTGGCTGTACGGTGCTTAGTACATCCACCAAGAGAGCACTAGTGCCGTTGGATTGATCGCTTCGCTGACGATTAAACTCTATAGCAATTCTAGAATGATCAACGGATAGATCATATTTCTACAGTGATATTGACAATTGACAACACATTACTGACTCTAAACATCTGCACAGTACCGTAGCCACTTAACCTCTTTGCTGATCGTCCAGGATGTTCAGCAATTGTAAAATGATCAATGGTTACAGCAGTTGTCGTTGGAAGCATTGATATGTGTCAATAGAGCGCTGAGTATAGCCATTACAATACCATTGTAAACGTTGCTTTAATTTGATCACTGAAAGATTAAGTTCCGCGGCAATTCCAGAATTCTCCATGTAG
>NW_016950201.1:0-649 GCF_001483705.2 Eufriesea mexicana
CGCTTCGTCGTTTTCGCGCCCGACGGCCCCATCCGCCCAGGCAACGACCTGGATGGCCGCGGCGATGGGGTCGCTTCCGAGGCGCCCGAGCGCCCATCGCGGCGCGGTGGTGTGCTTCCCGCTGGGTGGTTCCAGACCGTTGCGAGGAGTGACGGAAAGCATCATGGTGATGTTGAGATGGTCGCCTAGCGTTACCACCTCCACCGCCACACAACAGCCGGTGACACGCCGCACAGCTGCACCCGATGCGAACGACAATTCTACGATGGACGTGCCGTTCCAACGGAAGCACGTACTTACGAAGCCCCGGTTGCGCAACCGGAGACACAACCCCGCGGCCAAATCTTGCAGGGCGTCTCCCCGAGCGTCTGTTCGCGGGGAACACCACGCCACGGAGGGGACGTTGAAGTCCCCCAGGACCAGAAACGGACGATCCATATGTCCACTGAGGTAACCTCCGAGCTCGTCCAGGTACCTCATGCACGACGAGAGGCCGCGCTTGGGAGAGACGTATCACCCCACCACGACTACATCGTTACGACCGCCACGAATCCCGCACCGCTGTGAAGCAGCGTTGGTGCAGGTTTCCGCAGTTGTCCTCTGGCGATGATCGCCACGGAGCCGTCCCGAACCGCGAACCACCGGTCTT
>NW_016950202.1:0-871 GCF_001483705.2 Eufriesea mexicana
CATCCATCCGTACATCCATACATATATACGTCCGTACATCCATACATCGATACATACGTACATCCTTCCATCCATACCTCAAACCAACCACACACCCACCCTTCCGTGCAGCCACCCTTCCATCCATCCACGCACCCATACGTCTATCCACCCAAACATATATCCATCCATAGATCCTTCCATCCATACATATATCCATCCATACATCCGTCCACCGATGCGTCCATTCATCCATACATTCATACGTACATCAATACATACATCCGTACATACACCCACACATACATCCATCCACCCATCCATACATCCATCGATCCATACATCCATACATATATACATCCATTCATCCATACATCCGTATCATCCATACATTCGAACATCCATACATACATCCATCCGTCCATCCATCCACACATCCACACATCCATAAATCCACGCATCCATACATCCATCCAACCATACATACATCCATACATACATCCATACATACATCCACCCATCCATACATCCATCGATCCATACATCCATACAACAATCCATCCATCCACCCATTCATACATGCATACAAACATCAACACATATATCCATAAATGCACAAATACATTCGTCCATACATACATCCATACACACATCCATACACACATCCATACATACATCCATACAAGCATACATTAATGCATCCATACATCTGTATATAAATACATCCGTCCGTCCATATATCCTGCTATCCACACATACATCTATCCACACATACATCCATCCATACACCGATATATCCATACATCCATTCAACCATACAACCGTACACATATACATCCGTACATCCATACATTCGTACATACATCCTTCCGTACATCCATCCATCCATACA
>NW_016950203.1:0-1478 GCF_001483705.2 Eufriesea mexicana
AATGGTGGTCTCGGCAGGTTAGTTTGTGTTAGGTTTCGTTCCGTTGGGTCAGGTTATGAAGGCTTGCTTAAGATCCCTTTGACCTTTGGGCTGTACGCTGCAATTCGGTGGATTTCTGCGCTTTACATTGCCCTACTATACTCTGCGCGACTCTGGGGAGACGAGCAATTGTGTATGTTGCACGTTAGGTTGTGTTAAATTACGTTTGTGTAGGTTAGGTTAGGTTAAGTTTAGGTACGATTGCTTCGGCTTTCGTGCCATACATTGCTATTCGGTGTATTTCTGTGATCTACTGTGCTCTACTATGTTCAGCTTGGCTCAGAGGAGGCCGGAAGCAGTGGCCGCTGCAAGCTGAGTTGAGATATGCTGCGTTTGGTTTGGTTAATTTAAGTCAGGTTTGGTCAGGTTATCTTCGACTTATGTGCTATACACGACAATGCGGTGGATTGATGCGCTCTGCAGTGCTCTAGTACATTGTGCTTGTCTCTCTGGAGGACAGAAATAGTTGTCCCGCCATGATAGGTTTAGTTCAGCTACGTTTGTTTACGTTATGTTTGGCTTGGTTGGGGTACGCTACTATGACTTTTGTTCTGTTCACTGCTTTTCGGTGGATCCCTGGATTCCACTGTGCCCTAGTATGTTCTGCTTGGCTGTGGGGAGTCCAGCAATATTGGTCTCGTCACGGTATGCTCAGATACACTACATACGGTTAGGTTATTCCTTGCCAGTTTGGGTTAGGTTGCCCTCGACTCCTGCGCTATACGCTGCTATTCGGTGGATTTCTGCGTTCTGCATTGCTCTACTGTACTCTGCTCGGCTCTGGCGATCCGAGAAATAGCGGTCGCTGCACGTCATGTTGAGATAGGTTACGTTTGGTCAGGTTAGGCTATGTTAATTTTGGATAGGGTAGTTATGACTTTCGTGCTATACACAGTTATTCGGTGGGCTCCGTACCTCCACTGTAATCTACTCTAATATGCACGACCCTCGGGAGGCCAGCAGTAGTGGTCGCGGCACGTTACGTTGTGGTTGGCTACGGTAGGTTAGTTTACGTCAGTTTGGATTTGGTGTGGATACCTTTGACTTTTCTGCTGTACAGTGCGGTACTGTGGATTTCTTGTCCCTGCTATACCCTAATAAGCTCTGCTTGGTGCTTGGGTGGACAGGAACAGTGGTAGCGGCACGTTTGATTTAGATTGGTTATGTTTCGTAGTGTTACGGTTTGTTCGGTAAGGGTAGGATACCTCGGACTTCTGTGCTACATACTGCTTTTCGGTGGATTTCTCCACTCGACTATGATCTAATGCGCACTGCTTTGCTCCTGGGATGCTTGGAATAGTGGCTGCGGCATGCTAGGTCGAGCTGGGTTACGTTTTGCTATTTTATGTCAGCCTGGGTAAGGCGTGGATTGCACCGATTTTTCTGCTGTACGTTGCGTTCCAATTGACTTCTCCATTGCTCTAAACGCCACCACAACC
>NW_016950204.1:0-301 GCF_001483705.2 Eufriesea mexicana
GGTTGAGTTATGTTACGATTGGTTTGGTTACCTTAGGCTATGTTTGGTTAGTGTAGCTCCTACATTAGTGAGATATACTTTTATTCGATGGATTTCTGTGGTCTACTGTGCTCTACTACAATCTGCTTGACTCCGCGGAAGCCACCAATAGCGGTCGCGGCCCTTTACGTTGCGTTATACTACGTTCTTTAGGTTAGGGCGCGGTAGTCTTGATTCTTGTGCTATATATATTGCAATTCGGTGGATATCTGCTTTCTGCTGCGCTCCAAAATGTTCTGCTTGTCTGTGGTGTGTCCAGCAA
>NW_016950205.1:0-1086 GCF_001483705.2 Eufriesea mexicana
CAAAGCAAAGCAGAATATACTATAGCACGGTGGAACGCAGATATCCACTGAACAACGATGTATAGCACGTATGCCGAAGCACGCCAAGCCTAACGCAGACAAACATAACCAAGCCGAACGTAACACAACTCAAACTACCGTGCCGAGACCACCATTACTGGCCTCACGGGAGCCAAGCAGGGTATAGCAGAGCAATCTAGGACGCTGAAGTGAATCGAATAGCAGTGCATAGCACTAAAGTCAAAGCTTTCCCAACCACACATATCCAAACCTAGTCTGACCGAACGCAGCATAACTCAACCTATCCTGCCGTGACAAGCATTTCTGGTGTCCACAGACACAAGCAGAAAGTTGCTACGCAGAATACAACGCAGGAGTCCATAGAATCACATTTTACAGTAGAAAAATTGAAGCTACAGAAACCTTACCCGTGCAAACATAAACTAGCCAAAGGTAACTTAATTCAGCCTAACATGCCGCGGACACAATTTCCGGCCTCTGCACAGTAAAACGGAGCATATTAGAGCACAGCAGAGTGCAGAAGCCCACCGAAAAGCAGTATGTAGCACAAAAGTGAAAGGCTACATATCCTGACCTAACAAATCGTTACAGAACCAAACGTACAGAACACAAACTAACGTGCCACCACCACTATTTCTGGCGTCGCTAGAGCCAAGCAAAGTATATCAGAGAAGAGTAGGGCGAAGAAATTCATAGCATCGCAGCGTACAGAAGAAAAGTAAAATATATCGAAGCCTAACCCAAACAAACATAGCCTAACCTAACGTAGACAAGCTCAACGTAACGTCCCATGGCCACTACTTCCGGCTTCCCAGGGTCCATCAGATTAAAGTAGAGCGAAGTGGAAGGCCGGAATACACCGAATAACTGCGTACAGCACATGTGTCAATGAAACCCTAACCTAACCAGACCGAAACTAGCCTAACGAAACGTAGAGCAACTAAGCATAGCGTGCCACGGCCACTATTTCTGTCCGCCCCAGAGCCATGCAGAGCATCTTTGCATCAGAGCGCAGAAATCCACGGCATAGCAGTTTATAGCACAAAAGTCAAAGCTATCCTATCC
>NW_016950206.1:0-576 GCF_001483705.2 Eufriesea mexicana
GAATCTGGATGGGAAATCCTATTTTATTGGCAGTTTCGACTAATATCGTGGTGAGCTGTCCTTTTTGCATAAATAGGGAGGGTAGATGTTAATGGCATGCTATAGCCATTGCATTTCTATAGTATCTCGATGGAAAATTCCATTTTATTCACATTTTCGAATAATATGGTGGTGAGCTAACTTTCTTGTATTAAAAAGGATGAAAGATTCTATTGGCGTGCTATTGCCATTGCAACGCTATAGAATATGAATGGAAAATTAAAATTTATTGACATTTTCGACACATATCGTGGTGAGCTATGCCTCTGGCATAAATAAGGAGGAAAGATACTGTTGGCGTGAATAGGCATTGAAATGCTGTAGAATCTTCCTGGAAAACTCAATTTTATTGACATTTTCGACTAATATCGTGCTGAGCGAACTTTCTTGCATAAATAAGGAGGAAAGGTTTTATTATTGGCGTGCTGTAACTATTGCAATGCTATGGAATCTGGCTGGAAAATTCAATTTAACTGACATTTTCGATTAATGTCGTGGTGAGCTAACTTTCTTGCATAAATAAGGAGGAAAGATTCT
>NW_016950207.1:0-584 GCF_001483705.2 Eufriesea mexicana
CCACGATATTAGTCGAAAATGTCAATGAAATTGAATTTTCCTGCCAGATTCTACAGGATTGCAGTGGCTATAACATGCCAAAAGGATCTTTCCTCCATACTTATGCGAGGAAGCTAGCTCACTACGATATTAATCGAAAATGTCAATGAAATTGAACTTTCCAGCCCGCTTCTGCAGCATTGCAATGACTATAGCACGCCAGAAGGATCTTTCCTCCTTACTTATGCAAGGAATTTAGCTCACCACCATATTAGTCGTAAATGTCAAAAAAATTAATTTTTCCAGCCAGATTCTTCGGCATTGCAATGCCAATAGCACGCCAATAGCATCTTTCCGCCTTATTTACGCAAGAAAGATAGCTCACCAAGATATTAGTTGAAAATGTCGATAAAATCGACTCGAAACTGCCAGGCACATTCCAAATCATTGCAATGGTTATAGCACGCCAAAAGTATCTTTCTTCCTTACTTATGCAAGGAAGTTAGCTCACCACGATATTAGTCGAAAATGACACCAATATAGAACTTTCCAACCCGATTCTGCAGCATTGCAAAGCATATTGCACGTCAATAGAATCTTTCCTT
>NW_016950208.1:0-279 GCF_001483705.2 Eufriesea mexicana
TCTGATTGGACACAACAATGCTTTTCCGGCGTTTGTTGGAAATTTTTTCTCATTTCCCATGCACTCTCCTGTTCACTTCGTGAAAAATTAACAAATTGCTCAAATTCGATGATTAATTTATGAAATTTTATAATTGCGTTGTACAGGCGTATCTTTGTATATTTGTCGTCTGCCAGGTAAAGAAATAAATGCTGATTGTCTAATTAAAACCACTGTTTGGGTTGAATTTATTAAAGAATGTAGAAAATTTTATCGGATTCTAAAGTGAATAAAAGGAGG
>NW_016950208.1:472-1273 GCF_001483705.2 Eufriesea mexicana
CTAATTACTCAATATCTGTGATTAATTTATGAACTTTTATAATTGCATCGTAAAGCCAGTTCCTTTAAGAACTTTCCAATATATTTTTCGATATGAATTTGTCCCTAACTAATTAATTATTAATAATTAATCTACGAAATGTTTGAATTATTTTCGAAGATTGTCGAAGACGCCATTGGTTTTTCATTAATTACTATCCTTCACGCAATTAATTTATGAAGCTTTATGCACTCGTTAGAAAGACAATGATCTTGCGAATCTTCTCATATAACCTTTGATCACATTTTGCTTCTAGTTTCGTTTAATAATAAATATTTTCACGGAAGGTCGTGATGGTCGCCGTTACGAAATCATTCACGCCATAAAATAAAAATTAATAACTAACAATTTAGAGTTAAGTTCTTTACGAAAGCTATATAAGAATATAGCCTGAAGTGCCGCCTTTGCAATGAAATTATAAAAGTTAACAAATTGTTTACGGAAATTGAGTAATTAATAATTTTTCACCGTCGGAGCCCTTCTATCCTTTTCTATCCCCTCTCTGTCATTGTTTATCACGTGACCAGCACTCCGTCGACCTCCTTGCCTATTCTATATTCCTATCACTTTCTTGCTTTTTGAGCCCAAATCATAGATTGCGCTGATCGAAACTGCCGAATGAAAAACCACGTGACCCGTTGGGCGGGAGAAACAAAACAATAAAAGTCCACAAATAAGTATAAAACATTTTTCTTCTGCTTTTTTAATCTCTTAATAGCCCGTCGAACATGAAGTCACAGATGAAGATGCGTGCTTTTGTTC
>NW_016950209.1:0-1037 GCF_001483705.2 Eufriesea mexicana
AAAGATATTCTGGCCAAGCATAGCCTAACCCAACCTAACCGAACGAAGCCTTACCCATCGTAATATGACGAGGCCACTACTGCTGGCCTTGCTAGAGCCAAGCTGAATATATTAGGGCACAGTAGGGCGCGGAAATCCACTTAACTGCAGATTATAGCACCAAAGTCGCAGCTATCCTCTCCAATCCTAACCTAGCGTTGCAAAACCAAACGTACCATAACCCAACATAACACGCCACGGCCACTATTGCTGGCCTCCCCAGAGCCGAGCAGAACACGCTATTGGAGAGTAGGACGCAGAAATCCACAGAATCGCAGTGTACAGCAGAAAGGTCAGAGCTACCCATACCTAAGACACACCAATAGAACATATAGAAGCATAGCCTAACTTTAACTAACGTGACGAGACCGATATTTCTGTTATCCGAAGAGCCCAGCAGGACATACTATAGCACGGTAGAGCGCGGAAATCCATCGAATATCAGTGTCCAGCAGAATAGTTAAAACTATTCTGGCCAGGCATAGCATAACCCAACATAAACGAACGTAACCTGACACATCATAACGTGTAGGCTCCACTATTGCTGGCCTTCGAATTGCCAACCTGAAAGCATTGGAGCGCTGTAGTTCGCAGACATCCACCTAAAAGCAGGCTATGGCAATAAAGGCAAGGCTGCCCTCTCCTAGCGCAGCCAATTGTGACATAACCAAGCGTAACTTAGCACAACCTAACGTGCCGCGACCGCTATTCCTGGTGTCCACAAAGACATACACAATATGGTGGAGGGCAGTGGAGCGCAGGTATCCACAGAAGAGATGAGTGCTGCACATAAGTCTAAGCTATCGTCATCTAGCCCAAACTTACCTAACTTAACCAAACTTAACCTAACTCAAACTAACGTGACGAGACCACTGTTGCTGGCGTCCCAGGAGCCAAGCGGAATATACCAAGGTAATAGAGCGCAGATATCGACCGGATAGCGGTGTGCAGCACAAAAGCCAAAGCTATCCTAACCAAACGTATGCTATCATAGTCAA
>NW_016950210.1:0-923 GCF_001483705.2 Eufriesea mexicana
ATTCAATTTCATAGACAGTTTCGACTAATATCGTGGTGAGCTCTCTTTTTTGCATAAATAAGGGGGGTAGATTCCATTAGCGTGCTATAGACATTGCATTTCTATAGTAACTTGCTGGAAAATTCAATTTTATTGACATTTTCGACTAATATCGCGTTGGGCTAACTTCCTTGTATAGGTAAGGTGGAAATATTCCACTGGCGTGCTACAGCCACTGCAATGCTATAGAATCTGGCAGGAAAATACGATTTTATTGACATTTTCGACTAATAACGTAGTGAGCTACTTTTTTTGCATGAATAAGAAGGAAAGTTTCTGTTCGCGTGTTATAGCCTTTTGAATGCTGTAGTACCCGGATGGAAAATTCAATTTTATTGACATTTTCGAATAATATGCTCGTGAGCTAACTTTCTCGATTAAATATGGAGGAAAGATTCTATTGGTGTGCTATAGCCATTGCAATGATATTGAATGTGGTTGGAAAATTCAATTTTATTGGCATCCTCGACTAATGCCGTGGTAAGCTAACTTTCTTGCATAAATAAGGAGGAAATATACTATTGGCGTGGTATAGCAATTGCAATGCTCTGGAATCTGGCTGGAAAATTCAATTTTATTGACATTTTCGACTAATATCGTGTTGAGCTAACTTTCTTGCATAAGTAAGGAGGAATGATCCTTTTGGCATGCTATAGCCATTGCAATAAATATTGAATGTGGTTGGAAAATTCAATTTTAATGACATTTTTGACAAATAACATAGTGAGCTACCTTTCTTGCATAAATAAGGTGGAAAGATTCTCTTGGCGTGCTATAGCCATTGCAATGATGTTGAATGTGGTTGGAAAATTCAATTTTCCTGAAATTTTTGCCTAATATCGTGGTGTGCTAACTTTCTTGCATAATTAAGAATGAAAGAATCT
>NW_016950211.1:0-206 GCF_001483705.2 Eufriesea mexicana
CATCAATACATCCGTACATCCTTACATATATACATCCGTACATCCATTCATCCGTACATCCATACATCCATCGATCCATACATCCATACAACAATCCATCCATCCACCCATCCATCATGCATACATACATCAATACATATATCCATACATACACAGATAAATTCGTCCATACATACATTCACACGCACATCCTTCCGTACATCCAT
>NW_016950212.1:0-247 GCF_001483705.2 Eufriesea mexicana
TGCCCTATCATAACCGAACGTGTCATTAGCAGACGTGCCATCACACAGCCTAACTTGTCGAGAGCAGTATTGCTGGCTCCCCAAAGCCAATCAAATTATACTATAACACATTAAAGCGCAGAAATCCGCGGACAGCAGTGTATAGCAAAAAAGTCTGAGCTATCTTGTCCTAGGCACACCAAATGCACCAAGGGCAAACGTAGCGCAACTTAACCTTACGTGCCGAGACCACTATTGCTTGCCTACC
>NW_016950213.1:0-612 GCF_001483705.2 Eufriesea mexicana
GGTACCTTTGGCGTGCTATAGCCATTGCAATGCTGTAGAATCTGGCCGGAAATTTATATTTCAAAGCCATTTTCGGCTAATATCGTGGTGAGTTAACTTTCTTGCATAAATAAGGAGGAAGATACTTCTGAAGTGCTATAGCCATTGCAATGCAGTATAATCTGTTTGGAAAGTTCAATTTTATTGACATTTTCGACTAATGTGGTGAGCTAACAATGAGCCAACTTCCTTGCATAAGTAAGGAGGGAAAATCATTTTGGTCTGCTATAGCCATTGCAATGCAGCAGAATCGGGCTGGAAATTTCAATTTTATTGACATTTTCGACAAATATCGTGGTGAGCTAGCTTCCTTGCATAAGTATGGAGGAAAGGTACCTTTGGCGTGCTATAGCCATTGCAATGCTGTAGAATCTGGCCGGAAATTTATATTTCAAAGCCATTTTCGGCTAATATCGTGGTGAGTTAACTTTCTTGCATAAATAAGTAGGAAAGACACTTCTGGAGTGCTATAGCCATTGCAATGCAGTAGAATCTGGTTGGAAGGTTCAGTTTTATTGACATTTTCGACTAATGTGGTGAGCTAACATTCTTGAATAAACAAGGAGGAATGAT
>NW_016950214.1:0-258 GCF_001483705.2 Eufriesea mexicana
GCATGGTGAATAGATTGCTTAACGCCTTCAATCCAATGGCAAGTACAGCCATCTACTTGCCAGTGATTTGGTCTAGTCAAAATCTATCATCTGTTGTAGCTTGGCGAATAGGGCGCCTAACGCCTTCAATCCAATGGCAAGTACAGCCATCTGCTTGCCAGAGAATAGGTCTATTCAGAGCCTATAACCTGTTACAGCTTGGTAAATAGATCGTCTAACGCCTTCAATTCAATGGCAAGAACAGACATCTACTTGCCA
>NW_016950215.1:0-2990 GCF_001483705.2 Eufriesea mexicana
AAACCTAACCGCGGAAAATGTAACATAACACAACCTATCGCGCAGGGGCCACAATTACCGGCACCCCGGAGCCAAGCAGAATATACTAGAGCACAGTAGAGCGCAGAAGGCTTCCGCACCTCAGTGTACAACAGAGAAGTCAAAGTTCTCATAACCGAACGTAGCCCAAACCTAACCTTACCAAACGTAGAATATCTCAGCCTGTCTTCCCACAACCGTTATTGCAGGTCACCCCAGAACCAAGCAGAGCAAATTAGAGCATAGTAGAGAGCAGCAATCCTCCGAATAGCAGTGTATAACACAGAAGTCAAAGCTATACTTTCGTAACCCAACCGGGCCTTACATCACCATACGTAATTTAAATCAACCTAACGTGCTGCGAGCAATACTCTTGGCCTAACCTGGGACGCGCAGAGCATATTACAGGAGAGTGGGGCTCAGAAATGCACATAATCGCCGCGTCTAGCTGAAAAGTCAAAGATACAGAAACCTAACCCTAACAGACGTACCCTAGCCTGACATAATGAGTAGAACATAACGTGCCGCTACCACTATCGCTGGCCTACACAGGGCCAAGCAGATTAGAGTAGAGCACAGCAGAGGGCAGAGGTCCACAAAATAACAGTGTGTATGACGAAAGGAAAGGTGGAGCTATCCCTATCGAATCCCTCATAACCGATCCTAACCAAGCGTAACCTACCACAACCTGACGTACCGACAAAACTATTGCTGGCCTCCACAGAGTCAGGCACAAAATATTAGAGCGCAGTAGGTTGTAGAAATTCCCCGAATAGTTGTGTATAGCACAAAAGTCAGGGCAACGTCATCCTACCCTAACCATACGTAACATGGACGAAAGAGTCGAAGCTATCCTATCCTAACATATCCAAACTTAAAGTAACCGGACATAACGTATCTCATCTTAACATGACGAGACCCCTGTTGCTGCCCTCCCCAGGGCCGAGCAGGAAGTACCAGAGCTTAGTAGAGCGCAGAACTCCACCGAACAGCATTGCACAGCACAAATGTTAATGCTCACTTAACCAAACTTAGCATATTCCAACATAACACTATTAACCTGACACAAATTAAAGCGCCGTGACCACTAGTGCTGGCCACCCCAGAATCAACCAGAACACATTAGTAGAGAGTAGATCGCAGTAGTCCATAGAATCGCAGTGTATATCAGAAGAGTCATAGCTACCCAAACCGAATCAAAACCAACAGAACATAACCAAACATGGTGAGACTAAAACTACCGTGCCGTGACCGCTGTTGCTGCCTTTCCCAGAGCCAAGCAGGACATACTGGAGCACATTAGAGCGCCGAAATCGACCGAATAGCAGTGTGCAGCAGAAAAGTTATAACTACCCTGACAAAACTTAGCGTGACCCAACCTAACCGAACGTAGAATGACAGAACGTAACTTGCAGAGGCCACAGTTCTGCCCTTCCCAGTGCCAAGATGAAAGCATTAGAGCCCAGTAGGGCGCAGAGAGCCACCTAATAGGGGACTATAGCATTAAAGTCAAAGTTATCCCCCCCAAACTAGCCAATCGTAATGTCACGAACCGTAACCTAACACAACGTAACATGCGGTTAGAATTATTGCTGGCCACCGCAGAGCCAAGCGCAGCAATTTAGTGGAGAGCAGATCGAAGAAATACATAGAATCTCAGCGTGTATCAGAAAAGTCAAAGCTACACAAACCAAACCCAAACCAACGGAACATAACCAAGCAGAGCGTGACTAAACCTAACGTGCCGCGACCGCTGCTGCTGTCATGCCCTGAGCCAGTCAGGAGATACTAGAACGCAGAAGAGCGCAGAAATCCACCGAATAGCAGTGTACAGCACAAATATAAAGCTATCCTGACCAAACATAGCCTGACAGAGCCTAACCGCTCCTAACCAGGCACAACATAGGGTGCCGAGACACCTATGGCTGGCTTTCCTAGTGCGAAGCTGAAAATATTAAGACCCAGTACGGCGCAGAAGTACACTTAATAGGGGAATATGCCACACAAGTCAAAGATACCTCTTCCAACCTAACCAATTGCAACATAACCAAAAGTAGCCTGACTCAAACTAACGTGCCGCGATCACTATTGCTGGCTTCCTCAGGAACAAGCAGAGCGCATTAGCGGAAAGTTGAAAGCAGAAATCGATAGGATCGCAGTGCATATCAGAAGAGTCAAAGCTGCCCGAACGTAACACAAAACGAGCAGAACATAACCAATCATAGCATAACTCAACCTAACGTGCTGAGACCACTATTGCTGCCCTCCGCAGAGCCAAGCAGAACATACTTGTGCACAGTAGAGCGAAGAAATCCACCGAATAGCAGTGTAAAGCACATAAGTGAAAGCCATCCGGTCGAAACATAGACAGACCTAACCAAACCGAACGTAGCCTGACCGAACATAAAATGCCGAGACCACCATTGCTGGCTTTCCCAGAGCCCAGCCGAAAATATTAGAACTCAGTAGGGCGCAGGAATCCACGCAATAGCAGACTATATCACTAAAGTCAAAGCTGTCCTCCCCTAACGTAGCCAATCGTGTCAGAGACAAACGTAACCTAGCACAAACTATCGCGCCGCAACGACAAATGCTGGCATCCCCAGAGCCACGTAGAACACGTTCGTGGAGAGTAGAGCGCAGAAATCATTTGAATCGCTGTGTATATCGGAGAATTCGAAGCTACATAAACATAACCCAAGCCAATAGGACATACAAAAACATAGCCTAACTCTCCCTATCGCGCTGAAACCGCTATTGCTGCATCCTCCCCAGAATCAAGCAGGACATAGCAGAGAACGGTAGAGCGCGGGACTCCACTGAATGGTATTGCACGGCTCAAAGTTGAAACTACCACAACCAAACTTAGCCTAACCCATCAATGCCGGATGTAACCTGACTGAACATACCATGATGAGACCACTATTGCTGTCCTTCCCAGAGCCAAGCTGAGAATATAAGAGCACTGTAGC
>NW_016950216.1:0-267 GCF_001483705.2 Eufriesea mexicana
GGCCTCCCAGTGCCAGGCAGAACATACTAGAGCACCCTATAGAGCTGAAATCCAACAGATAGAAGTGTATAGCACTAAAGTGAAAGCCACAATAACCAAACGTAACAAAACATAGCATAACCAACCGTTACCTAACTCAACCTAACGTGCCGAGACCACAGTTTCTGGCCTACCCAGAGCCGAGCAGAGCACAGCAGAACACAATAGGGCGCAGAAATCCACCGAATGGCTGTGTATCTCACGAAAGTCAAAGCTATGGTAACCGAA
>NW_016950217.1:0-851 GCF_001483705.2 Eufriesea mexicana
TTCTACACTCTAAAGTGCTGTAGCTTTCTCTGCGTGCCTCTGGGGAGGCCAGGAATGGCGGTCTCGACACGTTAGATTGTGTTATTCTACGTTCGGTTTGGTTATGCTATATTGGGTTAGGTTTGGTCACCACTGTCTCTCGTGTCATGCAGAGTAATTCGGTGGAATTCTGAGCTCTACCGCCGTCCTATATACTCTGCTCACATCTGCGGAGGGCAGAAATAGTGGTCGCGGCACGATAGGTTTAGCTATATTTCGTTCGGTTAGGTTAGAATGGGTTGCGTTTGGCTAGGATTGTTTCGACCTTTGTGTCATACAATGCTATTCGGTGTATTTCTGCGGTATACTATGATGTAATATGCTCTGCTTGGCTCTGGGGAGGCCAGCAATATTGGTCTCTGCTCGTTAGGTATAGATATTCTACGTTTGATTATGTTCGGCTAGGGCAGGCTAGGTTAGGATGTCTTTGGCTTTTGTCCAATACATTGCTATATGGTGGCCTTCTGCGCTCTACTGTGTTCTAGCATCTTCTGCCTGGCTCTGGAGAGGCCAGCAATAGTGTCCCCGGCTCGTCAGTTTAAGTTAGGTTCCGTTTGGTTATATTACGTTTGGATATGTTAGGAGGCGGTAGGTTGGACTTTTGTGCTATGCACTGCTATTCGTCCGATTTCTACACCCTACATTGCTCTCCTACACTCTGCCCGACTCTGGGGAGCCCAATAATAGTGGACTGGGGCCGCTATGTTGTGTCAGGCAACATATGGCTTCGTTATGTCTGTTTGGATTATGATAGGATAAATAAGACTTTCGTGGTACACACTGACATTCGGTGAATTCCTACGCTCTACTGT
>NW_016950218.1:0-644 GCF_001483705.2 Eufriesea mexicana
TACTTGCCAGAAAATATGTCCATTCAAAATCTATAATCTGTTGTAGTTTGGTGAATAGATCGCATAAAGCCTTCAATCCAATGGCAAGTGCAGCCATCTACTTGCCAGACAATAAGTCTATTCAAAATCTATAAGCTGTCATATTTGGTGATTAGATCACCTAACGCCTGCAATCCAATGGCAAGACAGCCATCTACTTGCCAGAGAATCGGTCTATTCAAAATCTATAACATGTTATATCATGGTGAATAGATCACTTAACGCCTTCAATCCAATGGCAAGCACAGCCATTTACTTGCCAGAGAATAGGTCTATACAAAATCTATAACC
The DNA here is from genome assembly GCF_001483705.2 of Eufriesea mexicana. Taxonomy (NCBI): domain Eukaryota; kingdom Metazoa; phylum Arthropoda; class Insecta; order Hymenoptera; family Apidae; genus Eufriesea; species Eufriesea mexicana. The sequence goes on from NW_016950218.1 coordinate 331, forward strand.
AGTTATAGGATGGTGACTAGATGGCCTAACGCCTTCAATCCAATGGCAAGTACAGTCATCTACTTGCCAGAGAATCGGTCTATTCAAAATCTATAGCATGTTATATCATGGTGAATAGATCACTTAACGCCTTCAATCCAATGGCAAGCACAGCCATGTACTTGCCAGAGAATAGGTCTATTCAAAATCTGTAATCTGTTATAGCTTAGTGATGACGTCGCCCAACGCCTTCAATCCAATGGCAAGTACACACTTCTACTTTCCAGAAAAAACGTCTAGTCAAAGTCTATAACCTGTTGTAGTTCGGTGAATAG
>NW_016950219.1:0-1108 GCF_001483705.2 Eufriesea mexicana
ATCAGAAAAGTATGAGCAACCCAAACCTATCCCAAACCAACGGAACATAACCGAAGGTAGCCTCTCTCATACTAACGTGCCGAGACCGCTATTGCTGCCCCTCTCAGAGACGAGCAGAACAAACAATAGCAATGTAGAGGGTAGAAATTCACTGAGCAGCAGTGTACAGCGCTGAAGTTAAAGCTACCCTGACCAAACTTAGCCTGACCCAACACAAACGAACGTAACATGACTCAACATAATGTGCCGATACCACTGTTTCTGGCCTTCCCTGAGACAAGCAGAAAATGTCACGGCACTGTTGGGAACAGAAATACCACCTAATAGCAGACTATGGTACTAAAGACAAACCTATACTCTCCTAACATAGCCAAACGTAACATAACCAATCGTAACCTAACTCAACCTGACGAGCCGCGAACACTATTTCTTGCAGCACAGGGCCAAAGTAGATCAAATTATTGGGGATCAGGACGCAGAGATCCATAGAATCGCAGCGTATATCAGGAAAGTCGGGGCAACCCAAATCTAACCCAAACCAACACAACACAACCGAACGTGGCATAAATAACCCTATCGCACCGACACCGCTATTGCTGTCCTCGCGAGAGCCAAGAAGGGCATACTAGATCACAGTAGAGGGCAGAAATCCATCAAATGACAGTGTATATCCCGAAAGTCGAGGCTACCCTATCCTACCCTAGCCAAACGTAACATAACCGAACGTATCATAACTAAACCTAGCGTACCGAGACCAACATTGCTGCAATCCTAGAGCTAAGGAGAATATACTGGAGCACAGTAGGGCGCACAGAGCCACCTAATAGCAGGGTATAGCACAAAGGTCGAATACATTCCAACCGAACCTCACCGAACGTAACCTAGCCAAACTTACCCTAACTATACCTATCCAGCCGAGACCAATATTTTTGGCCTCCCCAGTGAAAGTGCGCAGTAGAGCGCAGAAGTTCACCAAACAGCAGTGCATCGCACAAAAGTCAAAGCCAACATGAACCAACGTAACGCAAAATAGCCCAACCAAACTTAACCGAATTGAACCAATCGTGCCGCGGGCACAAATGCTGGCCACAACAGGGTCGGGCAGAGT
>NW_016950220.1:0-926 GCF_001483705.2 Eufriesea mexicana
AATAGATCGCCTATCGCCTTCAATCCAACGGCAAGTACAGCCATGTACTTGCCAGAGAATACGCCTATTCAATGTCTATAATCTGTAGTAGCTTGTTTAATAGGTCGCATAGCGTCTTCTAGCAACGTCGAGGACAGCCATCTACTTGCCAGAGAATAGGCTATTCAAAATCTATAACCTGTTATAGCTTGGTGAATAGATCGGTTAACGCCTTCGGTCCAATGGCAAGTACAGGCATCTACATGTCAGAGAATAGGTCTATTCAAAATCCATAATATGGTATAGCTTGGTAAATAGATCGCCTACAGCCTTCAATCCAATGGCAAGTACAGACATCTACTTGCCAGAAAATAGGTCTATTCAAAATCTATAATCTGTTATAACTTGGTGAATAGATCGCCTAACGCCTTCAATCCAATGGCAAATTGAATCCAATGGCAAGTATATCCATCTACTTGCCAGAGAATAGGTCTACTCAAAATCTATTACCTGTTATAGCTTGGTGAATATGTCGCCTAACGCCTTCAACCAATGGCAAGCACAGCCATCTGCTTGCCAGAGAATAGTTGTATTCAAAATCTATAACCGGTTATAGCTTGGTGAATAGATCGCCTGACGCCTTCAATCAAATGGCAAATACAGCCATCTGCTTGCCAGAGAATAGGTGTATTCATAATCTATAACCTGTTATAGCTTGGTGAATGGATCGCCTCACGCCTTCAATCCAATGGCAAGTACAGCCATCCACTTGCCAGGGAATAGGGCTATTCAAGATATATAATCTGGTATAGCTTGGTAAATACATTGACTAACACCTCCAATCCAATGGCAAGTACAGCCATCAGCTTGCCAGAGAATAGGTGTATTCATAATCTATAACCTGTTACAGCTTGGTGAATTGATCGCCTAACGCCTTCAATCCAATG
>NW_016950221.1:0-1632 GCF_001483705.2 Eufriesea mexicana
AGGATTCCTTTAACATCATGACTTTCGTGCTGTACACAGTCACTCGGAAGATTCCTGCCCGCCACTGTGCTCTAGGATATTCCGCCTGGCTCTGCGGAGGCCAGGAATAGATGTCTCGGCCGCTTAGGTTTAGTTATTCTGCGTTTGTCTTGGTTATGTTTGGTCTGGTTTGGTCAGGATGGCTTTGGCTTCTGTACTGTACACTGCTGTTCAGCGCACTCCTGCGCTCTACTGTGATCTAGTATTCTCTGCTTTGCTCTGGGGAGGCCAGGAACAGTGGCCGCGGCGCGTTATGTTAAGTTATATTGCGGTCGGTTGTACTACCTTTGGATAGGGTATGATAGGGTATCTTTGACATTTTGTGCTGTACGCCGCAATTCGGCGGGTTTTTACGCTCTTCGTTGCCTTACTCTACTCTGCTCGACTCTGGGGCCGCCAGTAATGGTGGTCTCGGTCCGTTACGTGTAGTTATGTCACGTTCCGTTACGTTACGTTAGTTTGGGTAGGTTTGGATACATTTGACTTTCGTGGTATACACTGCTATTCGGTGGATGTCACGCTCCACAGTGTTCTATCGTGCTCTGCTTGTCTGTTGGAAAACCAGTAGTAGTGGTCTCGGCACGATAGGTCGAGATAGGATACGCTTGGTCAGACCATGTTAACACTGGTTAGGCTTGGATAGCTTCGACTTTTCTACTTTACACTGCGATTCCAAGGATGTCTGCGCTCTTCTCTCCTCTATTATATTCTGTTTCACTATGTGGAGGCCAGCAATACCAGTCGCGGCATGTTCGGTTGAGTTACGTTACGATTTCTAAGGTTACGTTAGGCTAGGTTTGGTTGGTATGGCTTCCACTTTTGCGCTATATACTGCGGTTCGCTGAATTTCTGCGCTTTACTGTGCTCTAATATGTTCTGCTCGGCTCTGAGGAGGCCAGAAATACTGGTCGTGGCCCGTTAACTTGGGATTGGTTACGTTTGGGTAGGTTACATTCGGTTGGGTTAGGTTAGGATAATTTTAACATATGTCCTCTACACTGATAACGTAGAGACTCCTGTGCTCTACTGTGCTCTATCATATACTGTTTCTCTCTGGGGAAGCCAGCAATAGTAATCGCTGCACTTCACGTTCAGTTATTCTACGTTTGGTTAGGTTAGCTTCGGTCTTGTTAGGCTGGGATATCATTGACTTTTGTGCCATGCGTAATAATTCGCTGGGTCCCTGCCCTACACCTGCGCTCCACTGTGCTGTAACACACTCTGCCTGTGCCTGTGGACGACAGGAATTGTGGTCGCGTCACGTTAGGTTGAGATATGTTACGTTTGGTTAGGATGGCTTCGACTTTTATGCTATACACTGCCAGTCTGTGGACTTCTACGCGCTACTCTCCTCTAATATGTTCTGCTTGGCTATGCGGAGGCCAGCAACAGAAGTCTAGAGACGTTAGTTTTGCGTTATGTCACGTTTGGTTAGGTCAGGTTAGGTCAGGTTAGTTTGGGATAGACTTGACTTTTGTGCTTTACACTACAATGCGGCTGATTAGTGCTGTAGCTTATTCTCCTGGTCTATGGGGATGCCAGTAATAGTGATCTAGGCACATTAGGATGAGTTACGTTACGTTTGGTTAGGTT
>NW_016950222.1:0-457 GCF_001483705.2 Eufriesea mexicana
GACGGTGGGTGGTTGTTTCGACGGTGTTTGCGTTTGAAGGTTCGGGAATGGGGAAAATTGGGGCGGAGGGGAAGCTGGAAGAGGGAGGGTAGCTGGTTAACCCTTAGAGTGCGGACGACTCTCTGCCGAAGCGCTTCAGAGGAACTAAGCTTACGGCTTATGATCGCTGTCTATCTATCTATCAACTAAATTCTTACGACTACAACGACACAATTATACCTGACAACACGAATACAACTAACAACACAATTCTCCGCAACTCTCTCTCTCTAATAATTCTACTACGAACTCTAACATACTACACAGTACTACGACGTACTACATACTGCCTACTCACGCCCTTGCATCCCTATTTAAAACCATACATTCAGTTCCGTCCCGGAGAGCGTGTTTTTAACATAATTTTATTCTAAGGCTTACACTTTTAACAGACCTAACGGTTTATTTTATATTTTAT
>NW_016950223.1:0-354 GCF_001483705.2 Eufriesea mexicana
GCTACCCGAACCTAAGACAAACCAACGCATCATAGCAAAGCACAGCCTAGCTCAATCTAGCGTACCAAGGACGGTGTTGCTGCCCTCCCTGGTGCCAAGCAGGACATACTAGACCACAGTAGGGCGCAGAAATCCAGCGAATAGCAGTGTATTGCACAAGAGTTAATGATATCGTGACCAAACCTTGCGTTGCCCAACCTAATCGAACATAACCTGACTCACCGTAATGTGCCGGGACCACTGTTGCTTGGCCTCCCTTGGCCTACAAGCGGAAAATATTTGAGCACTCTAGGGCGCAAAAGTCTCCCTAATAGTGGACAATGGCACTAAAGTCAAATCTATCCTATCCTGACC
>NW_016950224.1:0-473 GCF_001483705.2 Eufriesea mexicana
GTATGTATGAATGGATGGATGTATATATGTTCGGACGTATGGATTTATGGATGTATGGTTGTGCGGATGAATGGTTGTATGGATGGATAGATGTATGGATCGATGGGTGTATGGATGGGGGCTTGTATGGATGTATGTATGTATGGTTCGATGGATGTATGTGTGAGTGTATGTATGGATGGGTGGATGTATGGATGGATGGATGCATGGAAAGATGGATGTATGGATGTATGTATGTATGGATGAATGGTTGTTTGGATTGATTGATGTATGGATGGATTGAGGCATGGATGGACGGATGTACGGAAGTATGGATGTATGGATGTATGGCTGTATGCATGTATGGATGTATGGATGGATGGGTGTATCGGAAGGTGGACGTAAGATGGATGCATTTATGGAAGTATGGCTGTGGGGATGTATGGATGAATATATGTATGGATGGATGGATTTATGTTTGGATGGATTTATGG
>NW_016950225.1:0-683 GCF_001483705.2 Eufriesea mexicana
AGCACGCGCTAAGCCCGCGGGCTCTATCTGCGGCCTCCTTCTCTATCATAACCGCCTCGCAGAGGGAGGCCACCGCATGCCACGCACCTAAGCTATCCGTCGTCCGCGGCACGACGACGGAGAGTGAAATGTCCCGACCCACCACGCGACAAAGTACCCGGCGTTCGCGAGCCCTCGCCGGACATTCCTCCAGCGTGTGCTGCGCCGTGTACCGCCCTTCCCCGCGGTGATGACCCCGCCTCTCACGCTCCCTCCCGATACGACACAGGTTCTCCCCGAAGCACACGTTCCCGGTTAGCACCTGTGTCAGGCGGAAAGTGTGCCGGCTGCCGCTGCGCCCCCATTCATCCTGCACGGTGAGCACAGCCACGTACGCCCGGTGCAGCCGGCTGCTAGGCTTCCTCAGACGAGCTCGCCAGGCGGTCACCACGGACTGTCGGACCCTTCGTCTCAACGAAACAGACCCTTCCTCTGGAGCACCGCCGCCGCCAGCGTAATGGAGTCCGTAGAAACGGGCCTCCCCCACCGCATGCAGTTCGAACAGCGGAACACCCGCAAGGACCATCGTCGCCTCGAGGGATATCGCGCGGCAACCGCGCACGACCCTGATAGCCATCCTGCGAGCGGCTCGCCGGAGAATCGCCAGAATGCGCGGACTAGCGACCAGGTCGTCCGCCAAGATC
>NW_016950226.1:0-541 GCF_001483705.2 Eufriesea mexicana
AGCTATCCTAACCAAAATTAGCCTAACCCAACCTAACCGAACGTAACTTGACACAACATAAAGAGCCGAAACCACTTTGCTGGTATTCCCAAGGACAGGCTGAAAATACTAAAGCACTGAATGGCACAAGGATCCAACTAATAGCGGACCATAGCACTATAGTCAAAGCTACCCTCTCCAAACCTAATCAACCGTAACATAGACAAACGTATCGTTACTCAACCTAATGTGCCGCGAGCATTACTGCAGGCTTCCCCGGAACAAAGCAGAACACACTGGAGGACAGTAAAGTGCAGAAATCCGTAGAATCGCGTTGTATATCAGAAATTTCAAAGCTGCCCAGCCCTAAGCCAAACCAACGGAGCATATCTAAACATACCTTGACTCTACCTAAGGTACCGCGACGGACATTGCTGCCCTCACCAGAGCCAGAAAGCCAGACGGGGCACAGTAGGGTACAGAAGAGCGCAGAAAAACACCCAATTGCTGTGTACAGCACAAAAGTTAAAGCCATCCTGATCAAACTTAGCCTAACCCAACC
>NW_016950227.1:0-483 GCF_001483705.2 Eufriesea mexicana
TCCATCCATCCATCCATCCATCCATACATCCATACATCCGTACATACGTAAATTCGAACAACCGTACGTCCATACATCCATACATCCATACATCCATACATCCATACATCCATACATGCATACATACATACATTCTTACAACCATACATTCATACATACATACATCCATACACGCATACTTCCATACATCCAGACATCCTTACATCCATTCTCCCATTCATCCTTCCATTCATACGTCCAAAACCGTCCAAACATTCATGCATCCATACATCCAAAAATCCATCCATCCACACCTCCATCCATTCACACATCCATGCATATATACACCCATACATCCGTCCATACATACATCCATACCTTAATCTATCCATACATCCATTCTTCCGTACACCCATTCATCCGTACATCCGTTCATCCATTCCTCAACCCATCCATACATCCATTCATCCATACGGCCATCAATCCATACATTCATCCATCCAT
>NW_016950228.1:0-251 GCF_001483705.2 Eufriesea mexicana
CATACATACATCCATTCATATATCCATCCATCCATATGTCCATCCATCCATACATCCACCCATCCATACATCCATTGAACCATACATCCACCCATCCCTACATCCACCGACCAATCCATCCATCCATTCATACATCCATTCACACATCGATACATACATCCATACATACACCCATACATTCATCCAATCATGCATCCATACATACAACCTTACATACAACCATAAATACATCCATTCACACATTCATCCAC
>NW_016950229.1:0-559 GCF_001483705.2 Eufriesea mexicana
TATGTTGCGATTGGTTTGGTTAGGGTAGGTTAAGTATGGCTAGGTCGGCTTTGACGTTTGTGCAGTACACAGCTGTTCGGGAGTCTCCTGCGCCCTGCTGTGCTCTAGTATATTCTGCTTGGCTTCGGGGAGGCCAGCAGTAGCGCTCTCGGCACTTCAGACTGTGTTCTGTTGCATTTGGTTATGTTACGTTTGGCTATGTTAGTGTAGGGTAGCATTGACTCTTATGCTGTACACAGTTATTCGGTGGATTTCTGCGCTCAACTGTGCTATTATATATTCTGCCTGGACATAGGCGTCCAGCAATATTGGTCGCGCACGTTATGTAGAATCAGGCTATGTTGGGTTAGGTACCGTTGGTAGGGGTTAAAATCGGGTAGCATAGACTTTTCTGATATACATTGCGATTCTACGGATGTCTGTGTTCTACTATCCACTAGCATGATCTTCTTATCTCTGGGGATGCCAGCAATCGTGTTCGCGGCACGTTAGATTATCTTATGCTACCTTCGGTTAGGTAAGGTTAGGCTATGTTTGGTCAGGGTAGCTCTTCCTTTTG
>NW_016950230.1:0-578 GCF_001483705.2 Eufriesea mexicana
CATACATACCTCCATAGATACGTCCATACATACATCGGTACATACACCCACACATACATGCATACATCCATTCATTCATCCACCCATACATCCATCCATAAATACAGTCATATATCCATACACACATACATACATACATCCATACATGCATACATACATTCACAAACGCACGCATACATGCATACGTTCATACATACATCCTTACAATCATTCAGACATATGCCCTTCCACACACGTATGCATTCGTCCATACATGCCTCCATCCATATATCCATACATACATCCATACATGCACCCATACATTCATCCATACGTGCATACGTACATTCATACATACATACAACCATACAAACATTCATATATCCATACATGCATCCATCCATGCATGCAACCATACATACATCCATACATCCATCCGACCATGCATAGAACCATACATACATCCATACATCCATCCATCCATACATAGATCCATACATCCATCCATCCATACATACATACATACACACATCCAAACAAACATCCATGCATCCATTCATAACTTCATCCATATATCCATACATACATCCATACATCCA
>NW_016950231.1:0-1943 GCF_001483705.2 Eufriesea mexicana
TACCCTATCCTAACCTAACCAAACGTAACATAACCAAACGCAATATAACACAGGCAAGCGTGCGGAGACCAATACTTCTGGACTCTCCAAAGCCATGCATAATATACTAGAGCACAGCAGCGCGTAGGAGTCCACCGAATAACAGTGTATACCGCGAAAGTCAAATACATCCAAACCTAGACCAAACTAACTTAACGTACACAAACGTAGCCTAAAACAGCTTGACGGGCCGAGACGAATCTTACTGGCCTCCCAAAGGCCGAGACGAAACTTACTGGCCTCCCAAGAGGCGAGCAGAGTATTGTAGAGCAACGTAGAGCGTAGAAACTCAACGAACAGCGGTCTATAGCACAAAAGTCAAAGCTATCCCATACTATACTGTCGAAACGCAATATAACCAGACACAACCTAGTCTAGCCTAACGTGCCGAGACCTCTATTGCTGGCTTTGCCGTGTCAAGCAGAATATATTAAAGCAAAGTAGAGCGCAGGCATCCGACGTATAGCAGTGTATAACACAACAGGCGGAGCCATTCTAACCAAACGTAACCTAACCTAACCAAGCCAAACGTTATCTATCACAATCTATCTGCCAGTAGAGCTATTGCTGTTCTCCCCAGGGTCGAGAAGCGAATAGTTGAGCAATGAAGAGCGCAGGAATCCACCGAATACCAGTGCACGGCGCAAAAGTCAAAGTAACCCTATCCTAACGTAACCAATCCTATCGTAACCAAACGTAACATAACCCTACGTGACGTGCCGAGGGAACTACTGCCGGACTGCCCAGCGCCAAGCAGGGCATATTGCAGGAGAATAGGGCGCTGAGATCCACAGAATGGCAATGCATAGCACGAAAGTCAAATATACCCTAACCCAAACCAACCAAACGTTACCTAACCACAGGCAAGCTACCTCAACCTAACGCGCGGCGGCCACTATTTCTGGAACTCCCAGAGCAAATCTGGGAGCATTAGTTCACATTAGAGCACAGAAATTCACCGAATATGAGTATACAGCATAGAAATCACATCTGCACCAGCCTATCCTAACCGAACGAAATATAACTCAACCTGGCGTGCCTAGTCCACTATTGCTGACCTTCCCAGTGCAAAGCAGAATACACTAGAGCACAGTAGAGCGCAGAGATCAGCTGCACTTGAGTGTAAAGCACAAAAGTCGAAGATATTCTAAAGTAACCGGTCATAACCAAACCTAGTCAAACGTAGCTTATATCAACCTAACGTGCCGAGACCACTATTTCTGGAATTCTCAGGACCATGCAGGATCAACCAGAGCACAGTAGAGCGCAGGGAGACACAAAATAGCAGTGTATAGCACAAAAATCGCATATATCCTAATCTAATCCGACATAACCTAACCATACCAGAGCACAGTAGAGCGCAGGGAGACACAAGATAGCAGCGTATAGCACAAAAATCGTCTATATCCTAATCTAATCCGACATAACCTAACCTAACTACTCGTGTACTAACAAAACTTAACGAGGCATGACCTCTATTTCTGGCCATCCCAGTGACAATCCGAACCTACTAGAGCACAGTAGAGCGCAGAAGACCTACGGATAGCTGCGAATAGCACAAGGGTCGAAGCCGCCATCACCAAACCTAATCCAGCCTAGCCTAACCAAACGTAACCTAATACAACCTATCGAGTCACCGCCACCATTGCTGGCCACCCCAGAGTCGGGCAGAGTATAGCAGAGCAATGTAGAGCGCAGGAATTGAACGAATAGCAGTGTGCAAGGAAATAGCCAAGGTTATCCTACCCTAGCCTTGCCAAACGTAAAATAACCTAACCTAACGTGCTGCAACCACTATTGCAGGCGCCCCAGAGGCAAGACGAATATTATGGAGCACAGTAGAGCCCAGAAGTCCATAGAATAGCAGGTTTGAGCACAAAAGTCAGAGCAATCCTAACCTAACA
>NW_016950232.1:0-229 GCF_001483705.2 Eufriesea mexicana
TGTACTTGCCATTGGTTGAAGACGTTAGGCGACCTATTCTCCAAGCTACAACAGATTATAAATCTTGAATAGGCAAATTCTCGTGCAAGAAGGTGGCTGCACTTGCCATTGGATTGAAGGCGTTAGGCGTTCCATTCTCCAAGCTATAACAGGTTATAGATTTCGAATAGACCTATTCTCTGGCAAGTAGATGGCTGTACTTGCCATTGGATTGAAGGCGTTAGGCGAC
>NW_016950232.1:342-551 GCF_001483705.2 Eufriesea mexicana
GGTTACAGACTTTGAATAGACCTTTTTTCTGGCAAGTAGAATTCTGTACTTGCCATTGGATTGACGGCGATTGGCGACCTGTTCTCCAAGCTATACCAGGTTATAGATTTTGAATAGACCTATTCCCTGGCAAGCAGTTGGCTGTGCTTGCCATTGGATTGAAGGCGTTAGGCGATCTATTCACCAAGCGATAAGAGGATATAGATTTT
>NW_016950233.1:0-573 GCF_001483705.2 Eufriesea mexicana
TGAAGCTTGGTGAATACATCGCCGAACGCCTTCAGCCCAATGGCAAGTACTGCTATCTACTTTGCAGAGAATAGGTCTATTCAAAGTCTATATCCTGCTATAGCTTGGTGAATAGAAAGAATGACGCCTTCAATCCAATGGCAAGCACAGCTACCTTCTTGCCAGATAATAGGTCTATTCAAAATCTATAATCTGTTATAGCTTGGAGAATAGGTCGCCTAACGTCTTCAACCAATGGCAAGTACAGCCATTGCCAGAGAATAGGTCTGATCAAAATTTAATCCTGATGTAGCTTAGTGAATAGATCGCCGAACGCCTTCAGCCGAATGGCAAGTACTGCTATCTTCTTGCCAGAGAAGAGGTCTATTCAAAATCAATAATCTGTTATATAATACTGAATGGATCGCGTAACGACTTCAAGCCAATGGTAAGTACAGCCACCTTCTTGCCAGAGCATAGGTCTATCCAAAATATATAACCTGCTATAGCTTGGTGAATAGATCGCATATGGCCTCCAATTAAATGGCAATTACAGCCACCTCTTTGCCAAAGAATAGGTTTATTCAGAATCTT
>NW_016950234.1:0-1656 GCF_001483705.2 Eufriesea mexicana
AAAATTCAATTTTATTGACATTTTCGACTAATATCGTGGTGAGCTACCTTTCTTGCATAAGTATGGAGGAAAGATTCTATTCGCGCGCAATAGCCACTGCAATGCTATGGAATCTGGCTGGAAAATTCAATCTTATTGACGTTTTCGGCTAATATCGTGCTGACCTAACTTTCTTGCATATATAAGGAGGAAAGATACTACTGGCGTGCTGTAGTCATTGCAGTGCTATAGAATCTCTCTGGGAAATACAATTTTATTGACATTTTCGATTAATATCGTGGTGAGCTAACTTTCATGCATAAATAAGGAGGAAAGGCTCTATTGGCGGACTATAGCCATTGCAATGCTATAGAGTCTGGCTGGAAAATTCAATTTTATTTACATTTTCGACATTTTCGACTAATATCGTGGTGACCAGCTTTGTTGGATATATAAGGTGGAAATATCCTACTGGCGTGCTATAGCCATTGCAATGCTATAGAATCTGGCTGGAAAATTCAATTTTATTGCCATTTTCTACTATTATCGTGGTGAGCTAACTTTCTTGCATAAATAATGAGGAAGGATTGTATTGGCGTGCAATAGCCATTGCAATGTTATAGTAACTTGCTGGAAAATACGTTTTTATTGACATTTTCGACTAATATCGTGGTGAGCTACCTTTCTTGCATAAATATGGAGGAACGATTCTATTGGCGCGCAATAGCCATTGCAATGCAATAGAATCAGGCTGAAAAATTCAGTTTTAATGACATTTTCGGCTAATATCGTGGTGACCCAACTTTCTTGAATAAATAAGGAGGGAAGACTCTACTGGCGTGCTGTAGCCATTGCAATGCTATAGAATCCGTCTTGAAAATACAATTTTATTGACATTTTCGACTAATATCGTGGTGAGCTAGCTTTCAAGCATAAATAAGGAGGAAAGACTCTATTGGCGGACTAGAGCCATTGCAATGCTATAGAATCTGTCTTGAAAATACAATTTTATTGACATTTTCGACTAATATTGTGGTGAGCTAATTTTCATGCATAAATAAGGAGGAAAGACTCTATTGGCGGACTATAGCCATTTCAATGCTGTAGAGTCTGGCTTGAAAATTCAATTTTATTGACATTTTCGACTAATATCGTGGAGACCTAACTTTGTTGGATATATAAGGAGGAAAGATTCTACTGACGTGCTATAGCCATTGCAATGCTATAGAATCTGGCTGGAAAATTCAATTTTATTGACCTTTTCGAATAATACCGTGGAGACCTAGCTTTGTAGGATATATAAGGAGGAAAGATTCTACTGACGTGCTATAGCCATTGCAATGCTATAGAATCTGGCTGGAAAATTCAATTTTATTATGTAGAGTCTGGCTGGAAAATTCAATTTTATTTACCTTTTCGAATAATATCGTGGCGACATAACTTTCTTGCATATATAAGGAGGAAAGACTCTACTGGCGTGCTGTAGCCATTGCAATCCTATAGGATCTGGCTGGAGAATACATTTTTATTGACATCTACGACTGGTATCGCGGTGAGATAACTTTAATTCTTAAATAAGGAGGAAAGGCTATATTGGCGGGCTATAGCCGTTGTAATGCTATCGAATCTGGTTTGAAAATACATTTTTATTGACATTTTCGACTAATATCGTGGTGA
>NW_016950235.1:0-1825 GCF_001483705.2 Eufriesea mexicana
GTCCACCGGACAACAGTGTACAACACGTGAGACAAGGCTATCCAAACATAACCCATAGTAACATATCCTAACCAAGCGTAGCATAACTCTACCTAAAGTGCCGAGATCACTATTACTGGCCTCGCCATAGTAGAGCAGATTACAGTAAATCAATGAGAAGCGCAGAAATCCACCGGACAGCTGCGTTTAGCACAAAAGTGAACTTTATTGTATCCTAACCTATCCAAACTTAATACAACCAAACGTACCTAACGTAACACAACGTGCCTGTGCCACTATTGCTGGCCTCCACAGAGACAAGCAGAATAAACTATAGGACACTGGAGCGCAGAAAGCAACCAACCTGCAGTGTATAGCACAGAATTCGGAGTTATCCTACACTAACCAAACCTAACCCAACCTAACCAAATGTAGACACACTGGACTTAAGGTGCGGCGACCGCTATTCCCGGCCGTCCCAACGCCGAGCGAAGTATATTAGGGCACAGTAGAACGCGGAAATCCGCCGAATAACAGTGAACACCACGAAAGACGTATCTGGCCAAGCATAACAAAGGCAACGTGACCTAAACAAACGTAGCATAACAAAACTTAAAGTGCCACGACCGCTGTTGCTGGCCGCGCCAGAGCCAAGCTGAGCATATTCGTGGAAACTAGAGCGCCGAAAGCCATGAAATGGCTATGTACACCAGAAAAGTCAAAGGTATCCTATCCTAACTCAAACTAACCTAGCATAGCCAAACGTAACTTAACTCAACCTAACGTTCCGAGACTACTATTGCTGGCCTCCCAAGAGCCACGTGTGGCATATTAGAGCACTGCAGAGCATGGAAATCCACCGCATTGCAGTGTATACCGCGAAAGTCAGAGACATGCTGACCAAATCTAGCCTAACCAAACGAAGCGAAGCGTAACACAACCGAAGCAAACGTACCGCGACCGCTATTGCTGGCTTCTACAGAGACAATCAGATGCTAGTAGAGCAATGCAGAGCGCAGATATCGGTCGGATAGCAGTGCATAGTACAAAAGACGAAGCTATCCTGGCCAGACATATCCTAACCCAGCCAAGTCAAACGTGACATATCCCAACCAAACGTGCCACGAACATTATTGCTGCCATCCACAGGGACAAGCGGAACATATTAGAGCAATGTAGCGCGCCGAAATCCACCGAATAGCAGTGAATAGCGTAAAGGTCAGAGATATCCTATCCTAACCAAGCCAAACGTAACGTAAGCAAACGTAACCCTACCCAACCTAACGCGCCGTGGACACAATTGCTGGCATCCCCAGAGCAAAGCAGAGAACATTTGATTACAGTGGAGCGCCGCGGTCTACCGTATAGCAGTGTATAGCACAAAAGTCCAAGCTATCTTTTCCTAAACTAGCCAAACTTAACTTAACCAACTGTAACCTAACCCAACCTAACGTGCCTAGACGACTATTACTGAGCTTCCCAGGGAAAAGCAGGACATATTATAGCACAGTAGGGCGCAGAATTTAACTGTACTGCAGTGTATAACACAAAAGTCAAAGCAATCCTATCCTAACCTGACCGAACGTAACGTATACCGACGTAACGTAAAAAAATTTATCGTGCCATGGCCATAATTGCTTGCCTCCCCAGAGTCGAGCATAGTATAGTAGAGGACAGTAGAGCGCAGAAAGCCACCGAATAGGAATGTATTGCACAGAAGGCAAAGATAACCTCTCCTTACCTAACCAATCGTAATACAAGCAAACGTAGCGTAACTCAACTGTACGTGCATCGACCACTATTGCTGGCCTCCCAAGAGTCGAATAGTATATAGTAGAACAATGTA
>NW_016950236.1:0-893 GCF_001483705.2 Eufriesea mexicana
CACGATATTAGTCGAAACTGTCAATAAAATTGAACTTTCCAGCCAGATTCTATGGCATTGGAATCGCTATAGCACACCAATAGTATCTTTCCTCCTTATTTATGCAAGAAAGGCAGCTAACTACGATATTACTCGAAAATGTCAGTAAAATTGAACTTTCCAGCCAGATTCTATGGCATTGGAATCGCTATAGCACACCAATAGTATCTTTCCTCCTTATTTATGCAGGAGAGTTAACTCACCATGATATAAGTCGAAACTGTCAAAAAACTTCAACTTTCCAATCAGCTTCTATAGCATTGGAAAAACTATAGCACGCCAATAGAATCCTTCCTCCTTATCTATGAAGAAAGGTAGCTCACCACGATATTGGTCGAAAATGTCAGTAAAATTGAACTTTCCAGCCAAATTCCAGAGCATTGCAATGGCTAGAAAAACTATAGCACGCCAATAGAATCTTTCCTCCTTATCTATGAAAAAAGGTAGCTCACTACGATATTGGTCGAAAATGTCAGTAAAATTGAACTTTCCAGCCAAATTCCAGAGCATTGCAATGGCTATATCACGCCAAAAGTATCTTTCCTCCTTACCTATGCGAGGAAGATATCTCACCACGATATTAGTCGAAAAAGTCAATAAAACTGATCTTTCAGGCGAGATTCTATAGCATTGCAAAGGATATAGCACGCCCATATAGCCTTCCCTCCCTATTTATACAAGAGAGTTAGCGCACCACGATATTAGTCGAAAATGTCAATAAAATTGAATTTTCCTGCCAGATTCTATAGCATTACAATGGCTATGGCACGCCAATGGAATCTTTCCTCGTAATTTATGCAAGAAAGTTAGCTCACAACAATATTAGTCGAAAATGTCAATAAAATTGAGTTTTC
>NW_016950237.1:0-925 GCF_001483705.2 Eufriesea mexicana
TTTGCTGTACACTGCGTTTCTACGTATTTCTGCGTTCTACTCTACTCTAATATGCTCTGCTCGCCTCTGGGGAGGCCAGAAATCGTGGTGGCGGCACGTTAGGACGAGTTTGGTTACGTTTGGCACTGTTGCGGTTGGTTCGGTTAGGACAGGTTAGCTATGACTTTTGCGACATACACTGCTGTTCGGAGGATTTCTATGCTCTATTGTGCTCTAATATGGCCTGCTTTGCTCTCGGGAGGCCAGAAATTGTAGCCGGGGCTCGTCAGGTTGAGTAATGTTACGTTTGGTTAGTATATGTTGGCATGGGTTAGGTTTGGATAGCTTTGACCTGTCTTCGATACACTGCCATTCTGTTGACTTCTGCGCTCTGCTCTCCTCTAATATGTTCTGCTTGGCGTTGGGGAGTCCAGGAGTAGCGGTCTAGGCACGTTAGGTTGTGTTAAGTTACGTTTGGTTTTGTTACGTTTTGTTAGGTCAGGACAGGATAACTACGACTTTTGTGCTGTACTCTGCTCTTCGGTGGACTTCTTTATTCTTCGTTGCATCACGGTACTCTACCCGACTCTGGAGAGGCCAGCAATGGCCGCCCTCGTACGAGAGGTTGAGTTAGGTATCGTTCGGTTTGGTTAGGATAGGGTATGTTCGGTTGGGATGGTTTTGACTTTTGTGCTATACACGCTTATTTAGTAAATTTCTGCGCTCCACTGTGCCCTAATGTCTTCTGCTTGGTACGTGGAGGCAAGCAGTAGAGGTTCCGTCTCGCTAGGTTTCGTTGTTCTAGGTATGGTTATGTTAGGTTAGGTCTAGTTAGGATAGGATATCTTCTACTTTTCTGCTACACATTGCTACTTGGTGGCTGACAGCGCTATACTGTGCTTTACTATACTCTGCTCGAGTCTGGGGGGTCAGCAATAGTGGTTTC
>NW_016950238.1:0-357 GCF_001483705.2 Eufriesea mexicana
GAAGCGGCCCGACGGGGGCGCAAGTCCTCGATCCCGGGTTCGGCGAGATTTCCCTTTCCTCTTTCAGAGGAGATTGCCTCCGCGCAAGAGAGACTCGACCACTTGGGTACCCAAACAGCGACGGCGGCCGCTTAAGGATGGAGCCCTGCTTGCCGCCACTCTTCTTCTTGCCGTGCCGGAGCATCGCTCCGGCCTTCGCGGCGGTCGCGGGAAGTGCGCGGGCGGAGCTCGTCCCCGAGGAGCGGCGCCCTGTCTTACCGACGGCTACCTTCGGCGCGCTCGTGGGCACCCTCGCGGGCAGCTGCGGTGCGGCGGCCGCTTGCCGCGGCTCTCACTTCTTGCGCCTACCGATGACGA
>NW_016950239.1:0-375 GCF_001483705.2 Eufriesea mexicana
TTGAATTTTCCAGCCAGATTCTATAGCATTGCAATGGCTATAGTACGCCAATAGAATCCTTCCGCCTTACGTATGCAACGGAGCCAGCTCACCACGATATATGTCGAAAATGTCAATAAAATTGCATTATCAAGGCAGTTTCTATAGCATTGCAATGGCTATAGCACACCAATGGAATCATTCCTCCTCATTTATGCAAGAATGCTAGTTCACAACTAAATTAGTCGAAAATGTCTATAAAATTGAATTTTTCATCCGGATTCTATAGCATTGCATTGACTATTGCACGCCAATAGAATCTTCCCTCCTTATTTATGAAAGAAAGATAGCTCACCACGATATTAGTCGAAAATGTCAGTAAAATTGAATTTTCCA
>NW_016950240.1:0-610 GCF_001483705.2 Eufriesea mexicana
ACCAGCCTCAGACTGTATCTGAGGATGACAGCAATAGTGGCCGTGGCACGTCTGGCTGTGCCAGATTCCGTTACCATTGGTTAGGGTAAGTTACATTTGGTTAGTGTGTGTTTGACATTTGTGCTATCCACTGCTGTTCGGTGGACCCCTGCGCTCTACTGTGCTCTAGTATATTCTTTGTGGCTATGGGGAGGACAGCAGTAGTGCTCTCGGAACGTTAGGCTGATATATGTTGCGTTTGGTTATGATACGTTTTGCTAGGTTAGGAAAACAAGCTTAGACTTTTGTGCTGTATACTGCTCTTTGTTGGATTCCTGCCCTCTGCATTGAGCTGCCATGCACTGCGCGACCCTAGGGATGCCAGCATTAGTGGCAGCAGCACGATAGTCTGAGATAGAATACGTTCGGTTAGGTGAGGTTACATTCCGTTGGATTAGGGTACTGTGCTCTACTCTGCTATGCATGAATCTGGAGAGCCCGGCAATAGTGGTCGCGGCACGTTATTTTGAGTTTCGTTACGTTCGGCTATGCTACGAATTGTTAGGTTTGGAACGTATGGATATATCTTTTGCGATGTATACGGCTATTTGGTGGATTTCTGCGCAGTACT